>NC_090895.1:6433697-6438697 GCF_036669925.1 Montipora capricornis | reverse complement strand
GTTGTTTTCATGTCGTAAATATTTTATTCTCGATCGACCGTCCGGGAAACTTCCTTCTGCTCTTTCTGAAAACTGTGTATCAATAGTTATTTGCTTTTTCATCAATATTTGTTTTGCATAAAGCAAGCTAACAGAATCTGTACCTTGCTGAGTTCGCATTTGTTAGCGTTAATAGTATTTTCGGTCAGATGTTTCTGTTTTTTATGAGGGGTTTATTGTTTTGGTCTCCCATCCTAACACTAACCCCGCGAAAGAGGGCTTGATTTCAGTGAATTTTAGTATTACAAAGCTGTCAGATGCTCAGAGGGCACACTTGTGGTGAAAAGAAGTTGTGAGGGAACTTGAAAGTTATCAACATGTCAGCCCAGAAGCCAATGTTTCTCGCTTCTCTTTTATTTGTTATTCTTCAGAGACTGGAATGCTGTATTTCAATACCACACAATTCAGTGTCTTCTGATTTTCTGTAGCACGTACCACAGGCAACCCAGTGTATGCTTCACAGAAGCATCTCGTTCTTCTATGAATCACCTTCCTTGTCTTCTTCGTGTCCTTCCTTGTTTGATTCACTGACTCTAGGTCAAACTGTAACAGCTGGAAATCTTTCGTTGGTTCGTTTAGATCAACACGGGAAACGCTCGACACTGTCCTCTTTACAATACGAAAATTCGTGTTTACCGTATACGTAACCTTGATTCACGAGTGTTTGTAATCCTCGATCCCTTAGATTTTCCGTAAATTCCTTGACAATGACAATCTGATTAGTGTTCCTTTAACCATAAACGGGGAAAATAACAACTTGGTCAACAAAAACGTGTAGCGCCGAGCAATTGACCTAAACTGGAATGAACCTCGATCAAATCACGTGACCTAAAGGCTCGGACGGACTGGTCCGATTACACAGAATAATCAACGAATAAAACTAGCATTTACAGGTTGCATGATGCTTGGAGGACCTATGGCTAGAACAGAAACAAAACAAGAGAGGAAGAGAATGACAATGACAAAACAGAATACCAATAATACCTCAAACTTGGTGGAAGAACTTACTCCACAAATTCTTTCCTTGGGCACTAAACCGTTTGTTATTTTTATGGATGTGTATCTTTGAAAGGTGGTTTAATCGTCTTTTCCTTTGTTCAGAAATCAAACTCAACTTATTATTCTCAACTGGAATAAAATAACGATTATCCATACTCTTTTGGACATTTATAAAGAAAAAATTGATTTGTTTGCTATGCTCTAAAATGCGAGTGAACAAGTGCTTCTTTAATCCGTTTGCCCAACTGTTTTCGATGTGCCTCAACAGTGACAAGAAAATTTTGCCCTTAGGTTACATATATAAACAGGTAATCGCAATGACTTCTCGTAAAATTTGGGGGAATTTCACTAACTTGTGTTTTTAGAAGTTTGTTTAAAGCACCTAAGGTAATTTAGCGTTGGTGTGGATCTTGTTTGAAGTTCGTCCTTTCCTGGTTGCATTGCTGTATTTGCTGATTCTTGTTCTAAGCCAACCTGGCGTGTTTCAATGAAATACATAAAAATGTGAATGATCTCGTTTTCAGAGATAAAGTGCATCAGTAAAACTCTTGTTTTGACCTTGAAGTGACAAAGTTTTTCAAATTGGTGGTTTATAATTTTTGCGCGATTCCTATTCGCTGACTATTGACAGTTGACTTTCCATTCACTAGTTAAGGGTGTGCTTGTTTTCTTTTAACACTCATGCGGTTCAAGAAAAATTTGTTGCCAAATTGGTGAATTCCAAAGTAAATTTCACGTGAAGAACCAATATTGCACCCATCGCTTCGTCATTCATGCGATATCAGTTTTTAGCGTGAAATTTACCGTGGAATTCTCTAGTTAGGAAATGATTTTTTCTCTTGAAGAAAGTAAAGAAAATGATTAAATCAAGCAGCAACCAGAAACACCAAAAGGCGGACAATTCGAAACCTTTTTATTTTCACTAACCCTATATACATGTAGCACGTAAAAATAAATAACCAGGGAGCTCCACTTTTAGGCTTGGCTAAATCTATGTATTTTTTGTTTGTAAAATCCTGGTGGGAGAAAAATGAACAAAAAAACCTCTTTGGTGCCAATTTTGATAATAAAAAGAACTCCCATCCATTAGAATTTCTCTATTATTCTATAATTTAACCAAGTCCTGGCCTTGGTCATAATCATACAACTTCTTTAGCTCCTGCATATATAGTAAGATTTCTTTATAAAAATTTGGAAGGCTGGTCTGTTTAATAAAAAGCTCATCATACACGTAGTTACATCGAAGTAAGAAATTGAGGCCACCATATCGTTTGAAATAATAATTTGGTATGTGTGCCCAACTCTGGTCAGGGCAGTTTGCACTTGTCAACAATCTAGGACTCCATGCTAGATTTAAGACTTTAATTTCATTTGGATATTTGGTACGCAGAGACCACCTTCAGAATAATCTTGATACATAACTTGTCTTTTAATTTGATCTGGTTTCTTATTCCATAGAAAATTGAAAACCTACATGTAACTTGTGATTAATTTTAAGTGAACACTTAGTCTACTCTCATTTGGTAAACTCAACATAAAAGAATAGATCAACTGTGGAATTTCCAAACACTTCAAAATTAGACTTTTCCCAAGTAAATCTTTTAAGTAAGGTAGTTTCCTTTATTATCACATGAGATTTTCAAAAACCCCGAGCACGGACAGTCACCTTCACTTTAAGCACCAGCTTTTGGAGAAAGCATGTTCCCTGAACAATTTCAAGTAGTGCAATGATGTCCTTGCTGACATGATGAAACTAAGGACTGAAAGAGCAACTCTTCAGAATCAGTTGTCAGCGTTAATTGCAAAAATGAGAAGAATTATAGTCAATGTGGTACCACCAGAAAAAGGAGAAAAAGCAAAGCAAGGAAACTGATTTCAAAAAGAAAGATGGGAAGGAAAAATGTCCTTTTTTTCTTTGGTGTATGAGCAGCTAGTCTAGTGAGAGCGACACCAGCATCACTTCCAGTTCAGATTTCAGTGCAGAGTGTGGAAAAGCAAGTTCCAGTAAAGAGCCTGATGGTGATGGTAATTTAACTGAAGAACACCCTCATTGCAGTACTGATAAGCAAGATTTTCAGGAAAACCCTCCTCATCAGCAACCAGTGTGAGAGGGGTCAGAGAAGAACTTGTTTCTATTTCTTATCGGGAAGGTAAGACGTGAAAATTTGTTACTGTTGGACACTCAGGAGATTTATGTTTCTGCATTTAAAGGGCTCTACTTGGAGGAGTATGTGAAGTTTGTTCTTTAGTGTGTTGTACCACTCACAAACAACCTTGCAATAACTGCTGTGGCCAGTGCTTCATGTTGTGAATGTGCTAAAGAAAGGATTTTTGCGGTTAAAGTCATCATGCAAGCCTGCAAATATATTTTTTTTATAAGCCTCTCGCATGACAGGCCAGGGACAACGTTGGACCTAACATGCACCCACCCTGGTCGGACAAATCGGACTTACTAAGTGGGATGCCTGTGGCAGACCACTTTATAAATTATTGCCCAGCGTCTCATTTTCATAGTCACACGTGACAGGGTTCGGGGAATTGGGTACTGTACACTGTCATATACACAAAATTCCTTAGAACATTCACTAGATTTACATACCACACGCTACTCATTGAACCCAACTCGTGAAATTATAGTACTCTGATATTTCTTGGTGACCAATCAAAGTTAATACAAGCCACGAGTTTTTAGAAGTTCCTTCTTTCTTCAATAAATTAGAAGACAGTAATTTAAATTTTATGTTTGAAATATTCATGCGCACATGTATTTTCCCACTCAATGGATCATATACAGAAAATCACTGGAGCATGAAAATAATGCGACATGTTTTATGAGGCATGTGGAGTATTTTAAGCAAATTAGAACAAAAACGTTGTTTAAGATGGGGTGAATTTTTTCGCACTTTCATAAAGTAGTTTTCTGCCACGACGATGATTCATTGATTTCTGTCTACTACGTTAAATTCAGCTTACTTATGCAATTTTCTTCTTTTGCATTTAACAGTGTTCGAAATCTTAACAGATGCTGTTCCTACGTGTATTTAATCAATAAATGTCAGTAGAGTTTTCATCCAAGCAATAGTGACTTGACCTTTTCACACTGTAATTTGAGCAAAATAAAGATTGGCGTCTAGATGGTTTCCATGAAATTACAAAATAAAAATCGCGAGGCCTTCCGAATTTTTGTCGAAACAAGGGTTGAAGATGAGCCAGAAACAAATCTTTCTTCCAGTTCCATAACGTTTTTTGTTTCGAAAATACAGCATTTTGAATTTCCGAATTGTCACCCTGCGTGACACCATGATACAGAACATTACGAGATGTGTTTATACACATGTGAGCGAAAGTTAAGCGCTTTCATGGCAAAGTGAACTCCAGGTGTTTTCGTTGATTACTGGCTGCCATCACGGTCCACCAACATGGCGGCATCGTGTGAAATGCTTTGGCAAATTAATAACTCAGAAACGATGTACCACACAGACCTGAGCATTGGAGAGGTGGTTTGTATATTTACTTCAACGGTTTCAAATTAGCTTTTTGTTGCATGACAATGAAACGATCTAAACATGCATGCACTGCCCATTTGCTGTTTGGACAATATTGTTGCTTTCATTTTGCCATTCTACTCTTATGTTGCTGCTTTCTTTTTTTGTCATTCTAGTCGAACAAAAATACATGTGTATGTAAATCCCAAATTCGTCAGCTTTTGTGTGTGTATAAGCAATAACGTTAACTTTTCTAATCCAGTTATTGAAGTCACAGTGAGGAATTCATATTGAGTACCTGAAAATTCGCTGTAAAACTGGTCATTTAATCGTGTCAGTCAGATGATCATTTGCCAGTCAAACCTCAAATTTACCAGACAAATGTCCAATGACCGGTGCTTGTTATTTTGCAGGCTTGTCATGGCCTATCCAGGTGCAGCCTACAGACCTTGTAAACAGCAGAAATTACAGGAAAGA
>NC_090895.1:6421197-6428697 GCF_036669925.1 Montipora capricornis | reverse complement strand
TGTTAAGCTACAACAAAGATAAATAATGCTACACGACTTATTATGTCGTAATTTCACCATAATCTAATCTTTTCAATAGAGCTTGCAAGATTTCATTCTAACCACTTTTAAAAAAACTGTTTTTTTATGTCTGGAAGGGAATGTAGCCGGTTTATATGGTGCGACTTGTCAGCCCGATTTTTGGCGGTGGCTTTGAAAAAAATCGGCTCTACGTAAAAAAAACTGTTGCAGCAACAGAATCGGGCCGACAAGTCGCACCATGTAAACCGGCCTTTTGTGGCATGAGCTTAAGACCTTCTTGCGACGCGAAGTGAAGCCAACAATCAAAGAAGAGCTTGAAGCCGGCATCCATAGGTTCTGGGACACGGTTACAGTGCAACAGATATATAAGTCACCTGCGAAAAGTTATCCCAGCTGTTGTCCAACGTGAAGGAAGAGCGTCAGGCTACTAAAAGCTTCCTTTAGTAAACAAACGGCTCCTTTAGGAGCCACCAATTTAGAAAAGTCTTGACCATCTATTGTTGACTGACGTAGGGTCGATTATTAAAACATCGTTTAGACAATGTCTAACGAAACCGCGTTCTAAGCCATTGAAAAAAAAAACCAAAAATCATAATATTGTCTGCTGTTGATGGTAACAATAAGGCTTGCATTCCACACTAGAAAGCAATTTATCTACTCAAAATATACCGCTTATAAACAGATTTGGAGGTGCACTGATTGTCTTAAGCTGAGCTAAATACCGGCAAACATAACAATCGAAAGATAAATCAACAATTCATTTTCATTCTACCTTTCCAATTTATTTTAATTTTACCTTTTTGTTGAATTAAAAACTTTTTATGAAGAGAAGCAGCCAACTCACAAATGGGACACAATTTTTTTAGTATCTTATCCTTCGGTTCTATCAAAATTTGCATACAACTCACATCAAGAGGAAGTTGTGACAGGTAATGCAACATCTTTCAAATAGGCAGGCTTTTAGCCAGGATTTTGAAAGTGGGAGTCCAAAGTTTATGTGGCCCTAGGGGGGTCTGGGGGAATGCTCCCCCAGAAAATTTTGAAAAATTGAAGCCTCTTAGACGTTATTTCCGCGATTCTGACAGCTGTAAACGTCTTTCAATTTACCTATTACACCGCTGTTTTTTCCTTGATAATTTAACTAAGCTATCCTTTCCTCAACTTACCTTGTTTAACATTGAATTATATTTGGGATAGGAACTCCAGTTGTTATGAAGAGTGATTGAAATTTGAAGTTGTCAAGCCATGATTTACACGAAAGAACAGATATGCGTGGCTTTGTTGGTCGAACTGCATTCTGGTCTACAATCTTTAACTATTCACCTACTATTAGTATTCCTAAAGCAATTACGATGATTGCACATGTTATTACACCAAATGGCTTTTTTGTTGTAATGCCCGCCAGATTTCGCTTGAACAGAGCAGAATACAATCAAGCGATTACAATAACATTTGTAGCCGCGAGATCGTCTTACCGAGTTGGAAGGCGCGTGATCTTTGACTCATGTCCTCATAAATAATTACCAAAGTGCGCATTTATTTATGGCAGCCGGCAAAGTAGCTTGGGGACGACTTGGTAAGTCAATATCACTGAACAGTGGCTTTGCCTGTGAACTTTGATTCATTTGATCAAAACAGAAATGAAACTCGCTAAAAAAGTGTTCATATAGAAGAAAAATACGACAGCAGCACTAAAACAACTCTTGAGAGCAAAAAGAAATGTAACTTTTATTAATTTATAGACACTGTTTTGTTACATTAAGCACAGAAGTTCGTAAATGGCCGCCCAAAACAGGCCGTCGAAAATCTCCCATTTCTGAGAACTGGCCGTCCTTTGGACGGCTGGACGGCCGCCTGGCTAAAAGCCTGCAAATAGGAGTAGAATGTGTTCCGCGAGGTAAACTCGAACAATTTCCTAGAATTGCATGTTTATTGATGGAGTGCCTTTTCGTGGAATCAAAGAGTTTTTATGAAAAGACAAGACCGTCATAAATGCAAAACGCATCTGTCGTCACGTGCCGACGCATGGACGCACAAAGTCGTGACAGCAAACGCAACACCATGAACTTTAAAAGCAACGAGTATAGTATTCGTTTATGCATCACAGGCGAGGTCAATCAAACAATTTCCAAGAACGCTGCAAGGAACACTAGCGCCAGAATCAACCCAACAGCCAGATTTAGGTCCCGTATTTAAGCTTTGTCTATCCTTAAGAAGGTGAGCAGGATGAGCACCAACTCGAAAGTACTCGCTACTTTGGTCGCCACACTCTCTGGTAACCCATAACACTTATTATAGCTTACTTGCATCTTTGTAAACATTACTTTAATTCTGTATTTATGTGTATATTATTTTTTCTTTTAATAGTGTGAAACAAAATAACGCTGAACCTGAACTGCATGTTTATCGATGAAATAAACATCCTTGCGTGGGTTTGTATTCCGAACACAACAGTTGTTTGTGAAAGTGCGTCTTCGTCATGTAGTTGGTAGTCATGTACTATTTTATTGCTGTCAAGCTACGTGCATTGTTTAATTAGAACAATAAGCAAGCTTATGAGGCAGACGCGTATATCTGTATACGCATATACGCGTATATATATACGCGTATACGCGTGTAGTTATACGCGAGTACGCGTATGGTTATATGCACATACGCGTATAGATATACGCGTATTGTGCGCATATTTTGGTTAACATATTTCTGAGCGGTACTGTAAAGCTCCAAACGACCAAAAAGGCAAGACAATCAAAGTATTGAAGCGACTTAGTGCTCGCGACAATACATACAGATGCCACGTGGCCCTGCAAGCTGTGGGGCGCCCCCACAGTATCAAAGCATGCTGGAATGCATGCCTTAAGTTTAACTTTGCCTAAATTGTATTTAGCCACATTTAAATGACAACTGTACTACAGTGCCCCGCGGCGTCAAGCGAACAACGCTGGCGCAAAGTTAACGTACACGTACAATACGCGTATACGCATGGTTTTGAGAAGTCTAAAATGGGCTATTTGCGAGTTCATAGTTGCCTCCTCTTCAAAGCGAGTCTAAGTGCGAAGTGTTTTTGATGGCAATTAGTTCTATTTTACCTATCTTTAAGAACATTACAACATTTTTTTAATTCCCAAGACATGTGTCGATGTTACGAACATCATCATCAGTTACAGAATATTGCAGATGCAAAATACGTTGCCTTGTAAATCGTTATGGTCATGATCCTGACATCAAATTAGTGTTAACCACGTTTAAATTAAGATATCTTTTCTCAGTGAAGGATTCTGTCCCCAGAGAACTTCATTCACGTGTAATTTATACACTGCAGACCAGAAATAAGCGTCCCAAAAAACGCTTGTGAAACGAGCACAAGAAAATTGCGCACATGCGTCTGTGTTTATAACACATGCATCAAAAACGCGTCTTCATCAAAGATAATTGTGACCCTCCATGGGAAAACGTACACTAACGACCTTCCATTAAACGGGCTAAAACGTTAGCTATCCGTTAGTCATCCGTCAGAAACATTTGATGAAAAACGTTAGTAGTGTTAGTCAATCCGTCAGCAAGTGACCCTTGCCCGTTAAAGCGTTAGTCATATCCGTTAGTAGCGTTTGTCAATCCGTTAGCACCCGTTCCTTGCCCATTAAAGAGTTAGCTGTACCCGTTCGTTAGTCAATCCGTTAGTCTGATGACCTTTACTCATCCGAAAACTGAGTGACAACTAACATTCGATTGGCAGGCAGTTTCTGATAAACGAAACTCGGAAGACTGTCTTAAACGCTGAATTTCGTTACAAAAGTGTTCATCATTCGTCATTTATTGATGAGTAATTCACAAGCATAGTTCATAGAGTGATGTTTATTCGGCATGTGCCGCCAAGCGTAAATTTCTTCCGTCACAACAAGCAATGTAATATCTCTTTCCGATTCTGTAAGGCGCACAAAGTCGATTGAAACAGCAAAATACTTTGTCTTAAATGCTGAATTTCGTTACAAAAGTGTTCGTGATGCGCCATTTTATTGATGAGTAATTCACAAGCATAGTTCATAGAGTGATTTTTGATTTGGCATGTGCCGCCTAGCGTGAATTTGTGGCGTCATCACATCAGACAACCCTAAAGGATGTGAGAGCGTGTGACGTCACGTTATTTTGAGACAGTTGTAACGGCCAGTTAAACTAATCGAGGAAAATAAATGTTTCATAAGAACTTCAAATCGCGATATTTCTTTTCGAAAACTCATTTTATGGACAGCCAGATAAATAAAGTTCACTCACCTGCTATTTTCTGCGTTGTCCTAAGTAATTAGATGCGTTTTCGGGACGCTTCGATTTCCTCTTCAGATCACGCATCGTCACATACAATATAAATAGACAAGGCGTGCAACTTCCAAGACCGCTCACGGCCGAGTGCCTCCAGTATTTAGCCAAATTTCTCCCACTTCGAAAGGTCGCTCGCCTCCCAACCTTGGGCACGTAGAAAGTCAATAATTTACTAGCATCGTGCCAAAAATCATCAAATTTACACTGCTCTGCAACCTCGAAATCCTGCTCGATTTTCAAGCTTCGCTCAGGTTTTTGTTATTGGCAGATGATGCGGACAGAAGTCATGCACCATTGAAATTAACCAATCAAAAAGCGCAGATTTTCCCCAAGAGGGACAAATTATAAATCACACGCTCTCGCATCCTTAACGTTGTGAACCTGTGGTGTCATGACAAACAAAAATCTGATATCTCTGGTTCTACAAGGCGTGCAAAATCGATTTGAAAAGGCAAAATACTGTTTAAAACACTGAATTTCGTTACTAAAGTGTTTAAGATGCGCCATTTATTGACGACCAGTTGTTTATTTTCAGTTGCTTAAGTTAACCTTCAAGCAGATCGAATACTTTGATATGCTGGCTTCAGTTCATCACGTTTATTACAAAGAAATTTGCATAAAGCATGTGAAGTTGTGAACATGAAGTGTCAATCAACCCAGAGTTAGCTAACTCTGATCAACCGAAGCTGCATTTTTTTTCTGGAGGCTTTCCGACACAATATAAACGTTGTGTGATCGATACACAGCCGCGGGCTGGAAAAAAATTTCTTTTGAACAGAAAAGCAAGAGTTGGATTTTGTGTAACAAAAAAAAATGAAATGAAGGTCGTTGGCAAAGTTCTGGGGTCATGACATAAGAATTTTATCAACGGAGTTGATAATGTAAATTGGGGTATCTTGAGGTCGTCACGCAACGCTTCTAACGTCTATTCATTCCCAGTGGATCGAATTTCAACAAAAATTTGCATAAAGTTGTTCATCAAAACTCTGAAGTTCGAAATGGCGATGAGCGAGATACCAATAATTATTATTTTAATTTTCCACCGTTTGAACTCAAAGGTCCACTGGTGTATTTTTTGAAACTTTGGTGTCGCTTTTTTGCTCGTTTACGACTCCGTCTCTCACTTGTTTCGTTACGGACAAAAATGCCACTGTCGTAAAGAACACAAAGAGAAATTTCTCTTAAATGGAAAGTGAATCGTCAGAAATGTAACTGCCGCAAACTATTTTGCTTTTTCTGAGTATTTCTGTCGGTTGTCGATGTTTTGGGAGACGATTATCGTGTGTTTTCGGAGCCTGATGTCGCTTGTCGATTCTACCCCTTGGAAGGCCTAATTGAATGTTATCAGTTTTAGCCGTTGCAAAAAGAACTTGGCACCACCACGCTTCCTTTTTTGATCGACCACTTAACTAAAGACTTCATTAAAAGGCAAGAGATAATATGTGACCGCGAAAAGTCCAAAAACGAACCGATTCGATTAAATCATTTTCACGTGGAAAAAGGAATATACATGTACTCATACGCAAACAAAACGCCTTTTATGCCATCTGTAATACTTTGTTGAATATTTCAAAATGATTGTTTTCATGCGTTCGAGAAATGTGCAAAGGCATCTTGAATACCAACAGTGTCCTTTTGACCAACGAGGCCGGTTTACTGTAAGATTCATTGGAATGCGTTCGCAGTTGAAAGCAAATGCTTTACAATATCTGCCGCATCAATTGCTTTCTTTAGTTTAGTTTTACGGAGGACAATTACCACGGGTTGGTTTATTCGGCATGTGCCGCCAAGCGTAAATTTGTTCCGTCACAACAAGCAATGTAATATCTCTTTCCGATTCTGTAAGGCGCACAAAGTCGATTGAAACAGCAAAATACTTTGTCTTAAATGCTGAATTTCGTTACAAAAGTGTTCATGATGCGCCATTTTATTGATGAGTAATTCACAAGCGTAGTTCATAGAGTGATTTTTGATTTGGCATGTGCCGCCTAGCGTGAATTTGTGGCGTCATCACATCAGACAACCCTAAAGGATGTGAGAGCGTGTGACGTCACGTTATTTTGAGACAGTTGTAACGGCCAGTTAAACTAATCGAGGAAAATAAATGTTTCATAAGAACTTCAAATCGCGATATTTCTTTTCGAAAACTCATTTTATGGACAGCCAGATAAATAAAGTTCACTCACCTGCTATTTTCTGCGTTGTCCTAAGTAATTAGATTCGTTTTCGGGACGCTTCGATTTCCTCTTCAGATCACGCGTCGTCACATACAATATAAATAGACAAGGCGTGCAACTTCCAAGACCGCTCACGGCCGAGTGCCTCCAGTATTTAGCCAAATTTCTCCCACTTCGAAAGGTCGCTCGCCTCCCAACCTTGGGCACGTAGAAAGTCAATAATTTACTAGCATCGTGCCAAAAATCATCAAATTTACACGGCTCTGCAACCTCAAAATCCTGCTCGATTTTCAAGCTTTGCTCAGGTTTTTGTTATTGGCAGATGATGCGGACAGAAGTCATGCACCTTTGAAATTAACCAATCAAAAAGCGCAGATTTTCCCCAAGAGGGACAAATTATAAATCACACGCTCTCGCATCCTTAACGTTGTGAACCTGTGGTGTCATGACAAACAAAAATCTGATATCTCTGGTTCTACAAGGCGTGCAAAATCGATTGAAAAGGCAAAATACTGTTTAAAACACTGAATTTCATTACTAAAGTGTTTAAGATGCGCCATTTATTGACGACCAGTTGTCCTTTTACGCCATCTGTAATACTTTGTTGAATATTTCAAAATGATTGTTTTCATGCGTTCGAGAAATGTGCAAAGGCATCTTGAATACCAACAGTGTCCTTTTGACCAACGAGGCCGGTTTACTGTAAGATTCATTGGAATGCGTTCGCAGTTGAAAGCAAATGCTTTACAATATCTGCCGCATCAATTGCTTTCTTTAGTTTAGTTTTACGGAGGACAATTACCACGGGTTGGCTGGACACACATCGAATTTGAAACCATGTGTGACAGAGAACGCCGAATGAATTCAATGTAGTGCCGGCTGTTTTAATTTCTTTCAGTTATGTGTGAAAAATAATAATATAGTCTTGTTTGTTCAAGTGGATGGTGAAGGCAGTGAAAAAAATCATTGAACAGAACGCACTTTC
>NC_090895.1:6411197-6418697 GCF_036669925.1 Montipora capricornis | reverse complement strand
CCAGAAGCAGAGATATAAACGAGTAAAGTTGCAAAATCAGGAAAAATTAGGGGGTTACAAGATCAGCATTTACGCATGCGTCACCCGCTCATTCGAGTCCCCGCGCGAGTGGAGCTACAGATCAACACAAACGGATTTAAGTAACGATTAAACCGTTTAAGTAGAATTTTCGCAGTTTTCGTGAATAGGAGATGTCTATTTATATGCTATGTGTATAGGAATTGGAGAAAGGTAAGCGAAATTAGCGGTATTTGTTTATTTCTGGTGACCCATTTAAATCATGAGCTGACGCAAGCAGCTTACGAATTGCGTGTGTGGCTTACGCGCGCGCGCTCAGCTGAAAACCCTTTCGAGCCTCCTTAAACTCAACGACGCTATGCATATAAATTGGAAAAGCCTAATTTAAACCAACAAGTTCATCACATCATCCTGACACTTACGCTTTAGGCTCTACATTCTTTCAAACCCTCTGTAACTCACTCAAATATGTATTTCTTGTCACTAAATCATAATTAATTATGCATGTTTCGCCTAGTTGTTATATTGTCCTAACGGTTTTTCAAACATTCTGTAACTGACAACGATGTTCGTAACATCGAAACATGTCTTGGAAATTAAAAAATGTTGTAATTTTCTTGAAGATAACGATTTGCTTTCTGCTGTCTCGACCTTTTGGTTCTATTTTGGACATGAATGAAAACTAATTTTCATAAGAAAAACTTTGCACTTAGACTCACTTTGAAGAGGAGACAGACATAAACTCGCAAATGGTCTATTGCATATGGTATATGCATTTGTCCCTTTGTTATTCATAGCCATTTCTTTTCCTGTTATTGTTACGTCAACAAGAGAATAAACTGCGTGACCACAGCAAGTCGAAAATTTACATGTACGGAACTTTGCTTCGATTACTGCTATTATTACAGCTGAGCCCACGTTTCAGCGGTGTTACTTTCAGTTCACGCGAAAGCAAGGCTTTTGGGTCAACGAAAAGACCTCAACAAACAATCGTGTTCGTGGCTTTTTGACCTGTGGACTGTTTTCTTCATTTGTGTTTGCTGATCCTTCATCTGGCCTGATTCTGTCGTAAAAAGCATGGTTAGGCACTGCATATGTTGACAGAAGTAACAAGCCTGAATCTTCAAAACTGTCGAGGCATTCTTTACCTAATATAAACAATGCTAAGCTCCTTCGAACTTGGCTGCTTAAAATGGCTGAATTTATACTAGATATGAATAATTATCTGTCTAGACAGATAATCGGTCAGACGGATAATTCCTCTAAGTACAAATCCGAAGACGAATTTTGACAAGTATTTTTGACAAGTATTTTTGACAAAACAGTTGCTTTACTGGATGCCATCTTGAAATAGGCATCCCAGGAAACTCTGCGAAAATATAGAAACCAGTCCCTCACATGTGGAAACTTCGTCAAAAAACTGTCTACGTTTTCGTCTAGGTATAAATTTAGAGACGGATCATCCGTCTAAGATGATTTATTCGTCTGTTAGCACGTCTTGAAGATGTGCTAACAGACAAATCAGCCTCGGACAAATTTTGCTCCATAATTCGTCTTCGTACCGAATTATACTAAGACGAATTATCCGCCTGAGACGGATAATTCGTCTCTGACGGATAATAAATTATTTGTCTCTAGTATAAATTCAGCCAATGAAGAGAAAAGACCCTCTGTGTGGAAACATTCTTACCTCTGCAGTGAACACTTTCCGGAAGATGGTTTTATGCAGTGTGTGGGAGGTAAAAAGTTAAGGGAGTTGATGCGAAATAAAGTTGAGGCCTGGAATAATGAGATGCAGAGAGTAGTCACTTCTATACTGAATAGCAAAGAAAGTATTGTAATACTGAAGTATGTCAAAAGCGGATCTGTTCCGACAAGATTAAGTTTTTCACCGGAGGAAAAGCCAAGGAGGAAAGCTACACGCGAGACAACACAGGGCCAAGTCAAATTAGACAACGTTATACTGAACTCTCAATCTAACCCTGTCGACAATTAGAATCTGTTAATATTTCATGTCAAGATTATGGATTTCTGAGTGTCACTACTGATAAAGCTGAGGCAGTTAAAAGCAAGGAACAACTTTTGATGGAGCAGCTTAAATAAAGGGAAGAAGTGAAGTGCTTAAATGAACATTTAGAGGTTCAGAGGGCAGTTTCTGATGAGTAATTGTAGCCTCACTTCTTGTGAGAAAAATGCAAAATCCGGAGAGGAACTCATAGTTATTAATTAACTTCCTCCAAAAATGCAATCTCATACCCGGCGTCCTCTGGTTTTTTGATCACGATATTTTAATAAACAACACAACACTTTTTAAATTTAAAAACATGTTTCGACAGAAAGTTCTGTCATCTTCAGTTTAAATTACAAAGTACAGAGTTAAATATATAGTGTGAACCAAAATGCTAATTAGCTGTAAGGAAACATGACAATGTAAAATATTACAAAGAAAGTTTTAAATTAACATGATAAAGTTGATGATTAAGTGTAGGTTTCTCCCATTGAATGTGAATGGCCTCTTTTATCTCAAGTTGGAAGGCGGTAGAAGCGTGATCTAGGATGCTAAAACAATCATTAGAGCACAAAGTGCGGCAGTGCTCAGAATTCTGTAGATGTTTGACGATGTACGAGGTCCGATCACTGAAAGTGTGCTCACGTACGTGCGTGGAAAAATGCCGGGTAGTTTCACCGACATAGCAGGCACTACAGCCTGCACACAAAAACTTGTATACCACTCCCGCACGGAGCCCACTAGCTTTTTGATCAGCGGGTGCGCACCAGAAAGACTCTGAGATAATGGACTTTTTTGATTGGTTGCTTGCATAACAATGGCAGTCCGACAGGAAGTTGGTAAGTACTTCAGAAACCCCAGAATTTGGTGGGAGATTCAAAATCTAAAACTGGTTTCAGTGCTGTTTGTTTTTTCAACCTCAGAAATATAAAAATCACAAAAATAATAAAACAAGGGGGTTTGAATTATGTCTAATACTGCACGGCAATTTTCCCACGCTGCTAAAAACTGATTACTGTTACTGTTGCAAAAGTACCATTGGAAAACATTACATCAGTCTCTTTGAGGAGAAATCCGTGGAAGAAGGTCTTATCGAAGCCATTCAGAATTATGCAAACATAAAACTGTAGTAGAAGAGGACATTGATGTCGTTTCCGCAAAAAATTGTTGATCGTGTTGCTTGCACAATGGTATTCTGAATGATGGAATGAACGCTGAAACACTTAAAATACACTTGCCAATGGTGATTTCTCTCTTATGGTGTGTAAGGCTAAAATGTTTCAGTTTTGAAGCAAGCAACCATGGACAATCTTCCTGTCAGTGTAGGTTGGATGAGTGGCTTGATCTGATCAGCGCAATACAAAGCCAGCCGAAATATAGTACACCACTAAAATCAAATCTACGTTGTATCGGCTCTTGCTCAGAATATTTAGCTTGTAAAATTTTTGTTTCTCTAACACTTTCACCCTGCCATTTCTACTGTTTACTGTTTTCTCTTTTCTGTTTCCGTTTAAACTCAAGCATGGGTAATAAGACCTGAACCCACATTTTGTGGGAAAAATGGAGTCCATTATCCCAGAGTCTCTCCGGGCGCTCACCCGCTGACCCGAAAGCCTCGCTTTTGTGCACTCTGTAACTAATACCGCTCTACCGTGGGCTCAACTGTAATAACAGCTGTTTCAATGCGCAAGTGCCGAACAGTGCATTATTTCGAAGTTTACATGAATTTTGTTATCGTACTTGTATGAATTCGGTCAGCTCGGTTAAAGCGAGATAGCAGTGTTGTCAAATGTCTCAAACGGCACGTGAAATTAAAATATCCTGCAATGTTTTCTGCTTACTCCTTGACAAAAAACAGACTGTCCTTCGAGTCATTTTGCTTTGTTGTTTGCATATTATTTGGCTTTAGCTGAGATTTTTTATGATTTAACCATCAACTGATGCCACCTAAAGCCACACAGGGACGGTGTCAGTGATTTGGGCATCCTCGCGTTTTGGGTATCCCTGTACGTAAAACAGGGATACCCAAAACACTGATTGCTTTTATGTGGCTTTTAAGTTCTTGACTGGGGCAAGGAGCCGGATTGCCAATCACACATTTTCCGGATGAATACTGTAGATGAATGTTATAATTTTATAGTTTGCCAGTTTTACCGGGCTTACTGCACTGAAAGAAACCCAGTGGCAATAAAAATTTGCGCAAAAAAGAAGGGGAACTGTTAAACAACACTTCAAACATTTGCTATGCTGTGAAGTAGAACTTTATTCAGGTGAGAAATGCCCCAAACGCTAATGGTGACAGAAACAGAAACGAAAGAAAAGAAAGGACAAAACATGAACAACGAACTGCATTTAGGTTCGCATTAAATTAGGCATGAATTTGAGCCCCGAACTTAACCCCAAGACTGTTACATGATATAGCTGTCACGCAATAAACACTGTTCACTATATTCACACATAGGGGATACTAGGAACCTTTTGACAATTGTTTAATTCAAACTCTGCCCAATGGCACATTGTATAGTCATAAGTATAGTAAGTACATGTAACTATAATATACCATAAAATTCTGAAAATAAGCCCTGGGGCTTATATTTTTCAAAGGCCCTTTTTGAGGGGCTTATTTTTGGAAGGGCTTACAATGTATATTCTGCCTTATATTAAGCCTTATAGTTGGAAGTAAATTTACGGTTTTGCTTTGTTTTACTTTGTATTTGAGGGCAATTTTCCAAGTACAAGCTCCCGGGGGGCTTATATTTGGAGGGTCGATTTAACGGAGGGTTTCTTGCGTTGCCGCATTGGGGGGCGTATATTTGGAGAGGCTCATACACGGAGGGGTGTATTTCCGGAATTTTACGGTACAATGTATTTCCAAACAAAGCTCTTTTATCTTTTTTTCCACATTAGTGTGTGCACTTCTCAAATTGGTATGGACTATCGGTTTAATACTTAAGAGATTTGCCCGTATTTTTCATGCATCTGGCGTGACATTTGAGGGTGTTGAAGGTCACACTTTGGTCATCTGGAAGAAATTGACAACCGGCTATGTGTATGTCCACTTCAGAAATTACTTGTTTGGCAACACATAACGTAAGGTTGGTTTACACAATCATATGATGCAAGCATAAGCATTAGCAGCATAAGAAGGTGCATTATCTTGTTAATTACGGTCAATATTGTTCTAGACTATGAAAGAAAACAATTATCAAAACACTACTGCGGCTGTGTATGTTGCTTGTGCTTATGCTTGCTCCATTCGTGTAAACCAGCATACAATTGCATTGTGGGGCCATCATGTGGCCTTGCGTAAGAAATGTTGTAGATAGAAATTATGAATGATGATTTATGGTTTAACAACATCACTGACAAAAAGATAAAATTCGTCATTGGTCCTGTTATTATGGAATGAGCAAGAACGTGCATAGCAAAACCTGGGTTGTGCTCAAACTTTTTCGCAAAATTGCTTTGTCTCGCCTGCAAGATAAACCAGGTTTTCATGTACTGGAAAAAGTTTCTGTAGTTTGTAAACACTTTTTGATTTTCCAAGGAAATGTTGATAGTTAATGGAGGGGATGCTGAAAACGCTAGGAATCTGGGCATCCTGGGAGGTTACCGGGAATGCCCAAAACACTGAAGTAATATGAGAAAATGCCCATCTTATTGTCCTTCATCTCTTTTCTACCGTCTAATAATGCCTTCTCCACTTCTGTTGCCTACCATCCCTTGAATTTCTGTTCATGTTTGCAAGATTGAAATAAAAAATCACTGGTTTAATTACTTTTTAAGAAAAATAGTAATAAATCAAAATTATTATTGCTCTTGGCACTTCAGGTGAAGGTAAATCTAGTACAGACAGCAAGTATTGGAAGACATGTAACTCTTGTTATAAATGGAGAATAAATATGATAGAAACAAGTTATTTATTTAGTATGTATAATATATATATCTATATACATCTACATCTACACAAACACATTCATGTGAACACAACATTGATTTATTCTCCAGTTCAACTTTTTGATAATTTGTTCTCTCTAGGTGTATAAAAAACTGTAGGACTATACAATCATGTTGTTTGCATGGTTGTCTATGTGTTTTGGTGGGTACCGATTCTTGAACAAAGACAAGCATTTTATTTGCACAGTAAGGCTGAAGTGATTCTGGCAGCATAATACCTGCAGTCAGACAGACAGATAGTGATGCCACAACCAGACAAAGTTAACTGTCTCATAATATTAACATTTGAAGACAGATCATCACTTCCAAATCAACCATTGTAACCAGCTTATTTGGTACCACTCGTGTATATTGCAATAGTGTTATGTAGGGTATTGCAGGAACCTAAACGGGAGGTTAAGAAGCATGGACTTAAAATAGTTTCTGTAGTGAATTTTTTTTATGATTGATTAATTTTGATTGCCAGATTGACTTATGTTCTGTATTTGTCACTTAATTTTACAGAGGGAGCGGCCATGTTTACCCAAACACCAAATTCAACAGTTTACTTTATGGAAGGCAAAGATGGTGTCCTTGATTGGAAATACTCATTGGGTGATAAGGCGGCTGAGTTTGAGTTCATAACTTGGTCTGTCATAAAAGGGGTTAAATCAAGTCTTTTGTTGTTCGAAAATGCAACTGGTTTTTTAGCACCAGGGAGCAACGTACCTGCAGAATATATTGGGAGAGTAAACAAGACCAAGCAAGCTACTCTTGTCATTAAGAACATCACCTTCAATGATAATGATATTATATTGCAGTGTAGTATCTCACTGAAGTTCTCACCTGGACTCGACGATGATGTCAAAATTTTGGTCATAGGTATGTGTACATTCACTACTAGTAACTGTAGCTCTTAATTGGTCTAAATGTGATATTTTGTAAGTAAAAGCCTATTGTTTCTAGGTTGTCTTAGAAACTTATCTGGGAAATTTAATGCTGGAAAACACATTTCCCAGCCTTTTCTGTTTTCTCAGAAATGCAATGTACCTATTTTGAGTTAAGGTGTACTATAGTACTGCCCGGCCTATAGTATTTGGTGCAGTTTTCTTGCACCAGATTCGCAGATACATTCTGTGTTCTCATCAACATGTTGAAATTTCTCCAAGGTTTTGCCTCTGCATGCCACAGCAAGCAATACGGTGGTAAATGGCAAGACACAGTTTGGTTGAGTAGCCTGACTAAGCCTTTTTTTTTAGTTCATTAACTTTAATATAATATAGAGTGGTGAGAAATCACACATCAAATGTTTTTAGAGAAACTGCCTTGGGAAAACCTCACCTCACCTCTCACAAGACGAGGTTCCAATGCATCTTGATGGTAAATCCTTTTGAGTGGTACTGTATTTACTTAATGAGACAGTGATCAATTAATGTTTAATTAATCTAGACATTTTTTTTGCCACATTAGCTTTGCTTTGGGGAAATAACGGCAGCTAAAGAGTAAATTAAGGACCGTAAATGTACCAAAGTCATTAG
>NC_090895.1:6391197-6406197 GCF_036669925.1 Montipora capricornis | reverse complement strand
CACAGATATCCATCCCCATAATTCAAGGTATGCTGCAGCTCAAGATTTGTACAGGCCGGTTTCCAGAACTAATAATTATGGACTCAATACTCAACAACATTTTCGCATCTTTTTAAAACTCGCTTTGTCCAGTGCTTGCTCTCTTCTCAGGGATTGGTCCTTTACAATTGAAATATTTTTAATTTTGATTAATAGTTGTTTCTTTGTGCTACTGCACTGCAGATCATTAAATAAAAAGAGCTATCTTTAGTTCTGTATACGCATTACAACTTGACTTCAACTTGACTGCACGAATTTCCAGTAGATAAAAGCTGGAGCATAAAAAACCTCAAGCAAGAGGTTGAAAAGGTATTTCCTGTTCTTCATCGAAAAGCATCAAATTTCACATAACTCATGACGGACATGATCGCAATTGTGCTTGAGTTACACTTTCCGATGAACCTTGAACGCAAGGATGAGGGGTTTGTGTTCGCTAACATCTTTATGCTTCTCGAGGCATTCTGACTCGTAGGTGACGTGAAGACATTTCAACCTTGCTAGATGTAGTACTGTCATACTGATGCAAAATTCTGTTCGCCTGCCTTGCTATACATGTATGTTGGATATGTTAGCCAAAGCTTGAGTTCTCTCCCTCTTTACCACCATAATTGATCCAAGTGAGGAGTTTTCCTTATGGAATGAAGTTTACCATACGAAATGAAGTTTGCAATAAGAACTAAGTTTTTGCCTTGAGGTGGATAGTTTAGAATGTTTATTTGGAGAATTTCATGATGGAAAAAAAACACTGATAACACAAACGCAAGTTTGGAATGAATGTTTTAAGTTTGCAAAGGTGACGGGAAGTGGCATCTATCTTCGAAGTTTAGCATGTAATTGTATGGTTCGCAATAATGTCCAATATGGCGCCTCATGCTCGAAATTATGTGATTACTTATACAAATACCGCAATCGATGCACGCCTTAAAAAACTAGCAGTACAAACGCTGGTGACATTAAGTGAAGCTATGATCTTCGCAGTTATGAGCGTATTTGAGCGTTTTGCAGTTATGAGCGTTTTGCAATTGCGTAGAGAAGCCTGAAAAATTCAGGACTTCAATGGGGTTTGAACCCATGACCTCGCGATTCCGGTGCGACGTTCTAACCAACTGAGCTATGAAGCCACTGACGTTAGGAGCTGGTCATTTGTGAGTTCTAATGGTCCCATGAGGAATGAATCAATGATGAAATGGTATATGAAATGAATCATACAACATGTATATGAAAATTGTTTAAACAGTGTTGTTGCTGGTGTGCCGCTTTGACAGTCACGTCTCACGCATAACGCAAGCTTGGGGACCTATGGACATACAAATCATTTCGTGTGCTATGACATTACTCAAGAAATTGCACGTTAAGAAACCTTTTGGGAAGCAAATTAATGAATATTCTCTAAATGATACACGCATTTAAATGCAGAATTTAAGAAACGTTTTCCCTTTCCTTCTGATTCATAAACATTGAATTGCTTTTGCGATGTGAAGCAGCTTGCTTATTTGTATAAACATGATAGCTTTTGCAGGATGTAAATTTCTGTAATTGGCTCGTGGCTTTTTTCCGATCCAATAGTTCTGTGTTTTCTACAATAATGCAACAGAAAGGAAATTTATGGTACTGAAGGCAAATCAGACACGCATGTACATGTATGTGTGTATAAACTGCGTATGTGCGTATATCTGAGTGGTACTTTGGAAGCAAAACAAATTGATTTCTGTTTAGTTCACCCAGCAATTTCCTTTCTTTCTATATGAATTCTAGAAATAGTTTTTGTTTAGGTTTATTTTAATAGCATTCAAATCGTTGCCAATGGAGAACTGTTTTACTTAGTCTTACTTACTTACTTTTCTTAGCCCTAATAGGTGTATAAAAGAAGAAAACAAAGAAGATATGTTTCAAAATGTGTTCTTTTTACTCGCAAAACTTTCTAATTTGTAAACTCAAACGGCATCGTTTTTCCAAGGACCCAACTGCCCTACATAATCCAGTCCTTTTTATCAAACGGGAAACACTGTGAATCTTGAAAGCTTCTTCTCTGACTTAAAAAAAGTAAATTTTGGGGTCCCTTAGGGTTCAATCCCGGGTCCATTATTATAAATAATTTGTTTAAAGGAAATGAAGGAATATTTTTTGAAAGGTGATATTAGGGCATGTGACTTAAAATGAGGCATGTGATTTAGCAGCCAATTGGTAACATTAATCTTTTTATTCTGTAGGCCGTGCATCCTTGCCTCATCCGGTTCACATTTCTTCAGTGGGGAGTTCTGTAGAGTTTATCTGCAATGCTACATCTGTGCCAAAGCAATATTTTTTGTGGTTTAAACAGCATGGAGAAACTCAGTTATTGTTAGCTAACAATAACCAAAATGTTATCATTGTGTCTGCCACTGGATCTTCAATCCTTAAGCTTAAAAACATTGCTGATTATGATGAGAGACGTTATATCTGTGATGCCACTGCCAATGTTGATCAACTGAATCAGGCTAGAACCTACCTTCAGCTCACTAGTGAGTTTGATCGTTCATGCATTTGTCAATCCATCAACCCATTGATCCATCTGTCTGCACTTGCACCCATCTGGCATCATTGTAGTAGTAATAATATTGTACTTTTCATGTGTGTAAATGCTTCGTTTTTGCTCTGAAGAGACTGAAGTTATATGTAATAAGAGGCGGTCTCTTTTTTTTTGAGTTTGGTTATTTAGAAGGAGGCCATTTCCAGGTAAATACTTTCTTCTGAATTATTAAAAATTGGTGGTTTAAAAGCCGTGCCAAACAAATGGACGAAGGGAATTGAAAGACTGTAGCTCTACATGTACAGTCTACTGATATACAATAAGAATTCACAACTCCTACAATAATATTGTTCACTAGACTTAAAACAATTCTTTGAATTCTGTTGCCTCTATTCCTACATGTTCTCTTGCTACATTATAAGCTTGCCCACACTGATGCTACATATAATTTTGATTTAAGAACCTATCAAGCAAGGTGACACACATTCTCTTGGAAACCGTTTCCTCGCAGCAGTTGATGAGAGTCAGACATTTTGCTGCCCTGTCATTGGATATCCACCACCAATAGTAACTTGGCAAAAAAATGGAACTAAGCTTCAAACAGGAGAAAAAAAGTGCTACAATCTTGCTTCCTTAAAGAATGATGATTTTGGGAACTACAGTTGTGAAGGCACCGATGGTAAAACTACCATTGGTCCTTTCATGTTTAGCCTTGTGGAAGAAGAAGAACCGGGTAAGTGGTAGTTATATTCAGATGACTGTATAATATACTGTACGTACTTGTGTAACTTGTCTATGGATCTTGCTGTCTATAAAAGCTTTAAAGTGCAGTGTTGACAATTTTTGGCACTGTTCAAATACATGTATTTGTAGTGTCAACTAAGTTGATGAAAGCAAAATTGGCCCACATTGCTCGACTTACTTTTAACAACCCAGCTGATACAACCAAGCCTAAACAGAGACTCCCAAAAGTGATGGCTGGTTCTACAAAGGAAAATCTATTGTTACGTTTGGTAGCTTGGCCATGATGTGGCCAGAGCCCTGGACTTGACATTTCCGAGTTCACAGATTCAAGTTATGCTCTAATCCTGTTCTGGGTAATAACCAGTTCGATTTCTGTTTGTAAAGTACGCAGGTCTGTCTCCCACCAGTTGTGTTACTTGAATTTAAGTGACGTTTATTTCAATAAATTTCAAGTCAGTTTCATCAATTTCAATGTCAAATTACGGGGTTATTGTGAAGTCAATTTCAAACATATTTATAGTTCACAAGCCGTGAATAATGCAGAAGGAAAGCAAAAGGGACTGTAGACAGTTATTAATGGCTAAAATTGAGTCATGTGGCAACGTTAGGGTAAATCAAAGGAGAACTGTGGATACATTGCTTACAAAATGGGAGTTCTGTTGCGATCAGTTGCTTTCTGATCTTGGCTATAGGAAATACTGTAATGACTGAATTCGTGTTTGATTTTTATTTAAAAAGAATGTGTTATTATTGGCAGACTACACATATCCTGCGAACGCAGACGTATTCGGAAATTAAAACGTCGGAAAATCAATATTGATCGTTGCCATATCAATTTGAATTCAACTGAGTGAGTGACAAATTGGCACATCTTGAAACAATCGATCTTGGTCATTGACTTATCAATCAGTTTACATCTGAGTGAGTGACAAAGTTGCATATTCTGACCCCTAATGATAGTAGTTAATACGCTTCGCGTATCCAGGACTAAAAACGGTCTCAAGCATGAATTTCTGTGTGCAGTGTACAAATAGTGTAGCTTTACAGCAGGCAATGCCCCAAAAGGGTAATTTCTTGACCTAAAATCTGTGTGCAAAACAAATCAGGTTGAAGGCATACAAAAATAGATTTCGCAAGGTTCCCAATGCAAAATATGCTCTTCCATTACATCACACATGCAATACATATTATTGAAGGTGATTCTTTTAACTGGTTAAGGCTATTAACTTTATTATTTTATTCCTTTTATTCATTTTCTTAAAACTTTATTTCAGAAACTGGGGAATTCATTTGTTTTCAAAAGAATCAGCCAATTTTGTCACATTGGATTCTGCAATCTGAAAATTATTGAATTTTAAGAAAGTTTGATTTCAGAGAAAGGAGAAAGGAAAACTGACGTTTTCACTTACATGAATGCAATAACCTCTGGTTTTGCAACATGGTTTAGACTTACAATTAATTGTTTGTGGACAAGATTTTTCTTCTTCTTCTTCTTCTTCTTCTTCTTCTCCTCCTCCTCCTCCTCCTCCTCCTCCTCCTCCTCCTTCTTCTTCTTCTTCTTCTTCTTCTTCTTCTTGAGTGTTGTACTTCGTTTGACAAAAATGTTCCCAAACATATTCTTCACAGAAGCCACATACGTCGTCAGGAGTGAGGCTATTTTCCAAAATCTGGCGCAAGTATTTTGCGTCGAGAATTTGGTTTGGTTCGTACAGGCAAAACGCTCTGGGTGATACCTTGCCTATTTGGTGTTCTTCGATGGCGTCCTCAACGAAATTCGTTCCTTTCAATGACCAGCAAGCGCCGTTGTTCACTTCAATGAGATCGTAATCCACGGTTAGTGGTCGAAACAGCTCACAATAAGGATCCGACAACAGCTCAGTGATTTTTCTTCATTGGCGGAAGCATCAACTGCTCATTGGTGGCCAAGGTGTTTACAAAAGCTCTTGTCTCGCACTTGTATGAAAAAGTGAACATGGATCTTGGGTCTTACTTGTAGATTTTTCCTCTGTAGGTAGCATATATTGTTAACCAGGATCACAAGTTTATTTGACAGTATCTTTTCCTGGTGGACGCTTGCAACGTCGCCATTGTTAGTTTTGAAACGCCTACCTTCCCTTTCTCATTTTTCTCACGAATTTTCTAGTGAATATAAATAGTGTCTTAAAGGGAAACGTGCTTCGATACTACAACTTCCCTGGGAATTTGCAGCTTCATGCTCATCGATAGCTAATACATGTTCTGCGAGGGAGTTTAGAAAACTGTAGAGCACACGTTTTTGGACAACGCCTTAGTTTTATTCACGTACGCATTATTATAAATTGCGCACTCTTAAGGTATATTCAGCTATTATTGTTCAGCGATCGTAGAATCTGCTACTTGCTATCTATCAATGGATATCCTATCAAGCTATCTTTTGGTGTGAGTCGTCGACCGAAGTAAGTTTTTTATCTTTTTGTACTTGATAGTTTAGTATTGCATGATTATGGTCGATTTTTAGAGTTTAGTGATGGAATTGCACTAGATGTGAGATTCCAAATGATTCTTTATGATTTACTGCGCATTATGTTCATCTTAGTCTTAGTTTAGTAATTGTTGCGCTACTCCTGTTGCTAGTTATAAGTTACGATTTATTAAGGTTCCATTGACATTCAGTTATCACCCAGTTATGTTTATGTCGCATGTCGAATTACTAGATTAGTTTAATACTCTCTAAATCAATTGTATGCCGAATTATCGTTTTTCAGTTCGAACCCACAGCCATAGCCACATCTACATCTACATCTACCGCTACCATAACTATTACTCATCGCTACAAACCTACTTGTACCACTAGTACTGTTACATCGTAAAGTTATCGTCAATTCTTCAAGCTGTCGTTACTCTGTAACTCAAGGAACTGAGATTCTTGAACTTTGATTAAATCTGGTGTACGTATTGCCTATCTGTGGAGTTCGATTTGTCTATTGCCTCACACTAAGTCAGCTACCCCTGTAATTGTTGAAGATCGCCGGAGTATTTCCCAACCTCTAAAATCTTAGCAGTTACATTAGTTCGAATTCGAGCCACGAACAGAGTTCGAATTGCTACGTGCTATTTTGAAGATATCGCTATCATCCCGCGGCAAAGCTGTCGTCAAGTTTAACGAACAAGATAATTGGTTCACCCGTCGTCACGCGCTAGTCAAGTATTCACATCCGACAATCTGTTTTGAAACGGATACGCGAAAATGGAAGACATAAGGTCACGTAGCGAAGCAAAGAGAATTGTGACTAAGAAAATAAAGGAAATCACCCATCTTATGGAAGATGACAAAAATGTCGAATTGGTGGATAAGGCTATAATTGACCTCAAGGTCGAATTTGGTTACTTCAAATCAACACACGAAGCATTTTGTAATAAATTAAGGGATGAAGAAGCTATAGAAGAAGCAGGGATTTCCTATGAACTAGTGTCAGATCAAATAAAACAGCTTCAAGAAAACATTGAACTTTGGTTGACAGGCATTGAAGCTTCTAAGCAAGTAAAATCTTTAGACATACGGCCTGAAGATAGTGTATCAAACGTTGGATCTACGCGCGAATCAATCATGTCACGCAGATCCTCTGCGAGCACCCGTAGTTCTGTTTCAAGCGCAAGAGCTAAGGCTGCTGCTAGGAAGGCGATTTTGGAAGCCGAAGCTGCTACGCTCCAAAAACTCCACCAAATTCAAGAAGAAGAGCTAAAACTGCGTCAGAGGAAGGACGAGTTGAGACTCGAAACCGAAATGGCAAAGGCGCGGGCCGAGGAATCCGCGTACGTCCAAGCAGAACAACGCGAATTGACAACGTACACGGATTTTCCTTGCGATAACCCAAAGTTAGCTCAGGCGACCTCTCAAATACGAAATCTAGGGCTGGAGAATGCCAGTTCATTTCTTGTAGTTGACGCTGCAACGAGAGATGAGACCAGCAAAGCTATTGAACGTGACCCTCCGAAAAATGAATCAACTGCAGTTGGTGCAACTGACCCCTATAATGCACACCCCTTCTTAGATGAGATCCCCTTAGCAAGGCCAAGTACGCTAAATAACGACAGTCGTTCGTTTCGCTATGAAGATCCCCAACTCCAGCAGTCTTGTTACAGCTCGCACCCAACTCCCAACCAAGGCATGGACATAAGGCACCTATTGCAGCAACAACAAGACGCAATAATGGCATTAACGTTACCTCAACCTGATTTGCCAATGTTCAGCGGTGATCCAATAGAATACTGCGACTTCATCAGAGCATTTGAAAATCTGATTGAAAGAAAGACTACCAATCCAAGTACAAGGCTCTATTACCTCTTGCAATACACCAGCGGCCAAGTACAAGACCTCGTGCGAAGTTGCCTAACGATGAGAGAAGATAAAGGATATGACGAGGCTCGCAAATTGTTAGCAGACAGATATGGACAACCATACAAGATTGCTACAGCGTATGTGGACCGCATCATCAACGGGCAGCCAATCCGTGCAGAAGACGGAGCAGCTCTTCAAAAGTATTCGATTCTGTTAACAAGTTGCAGCAACACGCTCAGAGAAATTGGTTATTTAAGTAGGCTGGAAAATCCCGATACTCTCAAGAAGATTGTAGACCGGCTACCTTACACCCTTAGACTAAAGTGGCGTGAAATGGCAGATAAAGTAATGCAGCAAGAGCAAAGGGATGCCAACCTTAAGGATATCACAGATTTCGTTGAATCAAGATCAAGAGTAACAAACCATCCTATTTTCGGCAAGATATCTGGTGATTCAAGGTTCAGCAACTCAACCGATAGAACAAAACAAGTAAGAAGGACAGCTAAATCCTTTCCGGTTCAGGTGAATTCAAAGCAATCAAGAGGTCATCTAGAAGTGAAGACCCAACCAAAATGTCCTTCGTGCGAAGGAAATCACTGGCTCTCTCAGTGCGAGGATTTCAAGAAGCTGAGTGTCAGTGACCGCTATCAGTTAGTTCGCTCAAAGAAGTTGTGTTCAAACTGCCTGGTGCCCGGACACTTTGCGCAAGACTGCCCGAAGAAGAGTTTTTGCCGCATCACAGGCTGCAACAAGAAGCACTCCTCCTTCTTGCACCCAAGAGAAACTACAATGCCAACAACCGATACATCAAGGGTAATAACGAGCAACCCCGAGCCAACCGCTAACACTACGCCAGTAAGAAACAGCTACATACAAAGCAACACCTTTCAAACCTTGAATGGTTCCACCGTTGTAGGTTTATCAATTGTACCTGTGAAGGTCAAAGCAAAGGGTCAAGATAAGAAGATCACGACTTATGCGTTTTTGGACTCTGGTTCTAATACTTCATTCTGCACAGATGACTTATTGAAGAAACTAAACATCAAGGGTGAAAGAACCAACATTTCGCTTACCACACTGCAAAGCACAAAGAAATCTGTCAACTGCTCTATTGTTAATCTAGAAGTCTCCGATCTTAGTGACAGTAACGTAGTTGAGCTACCAAATGTGTTCTCTAGTCCCAGTCTCCCAGTATCAGCTGACACCATTGGAAACCAGGAAGATGTTAACCGATGGCCACATCTCAAGGGCATCAAGATAGAAAGTATTCAAGCTGAAATCGGTCTTTTGATAGGCAGCGATGCACCACATATACTTCAACCAAGAGAATTCAGAGAAAGCAAGGACGGTGGCCCGTTCGCAACGCGCACAATACTTGGCTGGGTGCTAAACGGACCTCTTGGTCGGAAAGAGCCAAAAGTTCCAACTGCGAATTTCGTCGATGCTAACACTACACTGAGCAAGCAATTTGAAGATTATTGCAATCTAGAGTTCAATGATTCCAGTTACGAAGCTAAAACGTCGATGTCACAAAACGACATGCGCTCACTTGGAATGATGCAAGACTCCGTGAAGTTCTCTAGTGGTCATTATGAAATAGCGCTACCGTGGAAAAACGAACCTCCTCACCTAGTAAACAACCGTTATCAAGCAAAACACAGATTACAAATGCTTAAGAAGCGTTTACAGAGAGAACCAACTCTACATGAGAAGTACAAACAATTTATGGCTGACCTGCTAAGCAAGAATTATGCCAGAGAAATAAACAAAGAAGAAACTGCAGACGCGTGGTACTTACCCCATCACCCAGTGTTCCACCCGCAGAAGCCAGATAAAGTGCGAGTTGTGTTCGACTGTTCAGCAAAGTATCGCGGTTCCTCACTCAACGACCAGCTTCTACAGGGGCGGGATCTAACCAGTACATTAGTTGGTGTATTGACACGATTCCGTCAAGAGCGAGTGGCTTTTATGTCAGACATAGAAGCAATGTTCTATCAAGTTAGAGTACGCCCGAGCGACTGCAAGTACCTGCGATTTCTCTGGTGGCCAGATGGAGATTTGGATAAAGAACCAAGGGAATATCAAATGCAAGTTCATTTGTTTGGCGGCGTTTCATCCCCCAGCTGCGCAAACTACGCCTTAAAGAAAACAGCCGAAGACCATAAGGGAGAATTTGATGAAGCAGCGATCGACACGGTAAAGCGAAATTTCTATGTCGACGATTGCCTCAAATCAGTAGCAACCAATTCACAGGCTGTCCGCCTGGCTAGTCAACTCCGCGGCTTATTGTCCAAAGGAGGTTTTCGCCTCACTAAGTGGATTTCTAACTCACGAGAAGTAATCAGCTCCATTCCCGAATCAGAAAGAGCACCATCTGTCAAGGATTTAGATTTTGATAGGAGTTCGTCACTCAGAGAGAGAGCCTTAGGTGTTCAGTGGAACGTTAAGGAAGACACCTTCAGCTACACGATTTCCCACAAGGAAAAACCAGCCACGAGAAGAGGAATTCTGTCAATTGTTTCTTCTATCTACGACCCACTGGGTTTCGTATCTCCGTGTATTCTACCCGCGAAGCAAATCTTACAAGAGCTATGTCTCAAGGGCCTCAGTTGGGACGACGAGATTCCGGAATGTCACAAACAAGGTTGGAGAGTTTGGCTTCAAGAGCTGCCAAAGCTAGAGAAATTTGAAATACCACGATGTTTCAAGCCATCAAATTTCGCAGACGTCAAACGTCGTGAGCTTCACCACTTTTCAGACGCGTCCAGTCGAGGTTACGGAGCTGTTTCGTATCTCCGTCAGATCGATATTAATGGCAAGATTCACTGTTCCCTGGTCATGGCAAAGTCCAGATTAGCTCCGCTTAAGGCAATGACGATACCAAGAATGGAACTATCCGCAGCCGTTTTGGCGACAAGACTAGACAATATTATCAAGCAAGAGTTGGACTTACCACTCGATGGTTCTACCTTCTGGACTGATAGTACTTGTGTCCTCCGTTACATCGAGAACAAGGACAAGAGGTTCCAGACCTTTGTAGCCAATCGCATCTCCGCCATATTGGATCAATCCACAGCTATGCAGTGGCGATATGTTGAAACGTCACTGAACCCTGCTGATGAAGCATCCAGAGGGGTGACGGTAGACGCACTCTTAAATAACCAACGCTGGACGCACGGACCGGCTTTCCTAAGAGAGTTAGAAGATAAATGGCCACAACGACCTAACGACATTGGTGAAATCTCGAGCAATGATCCGGAAGTTAAGAAAAATACTGAAACATTCACAAGCCAAGCAAGCAAGCAATTCAACCACATTAACACGGCAATCCAGAAGTTTTCCTCTTGGACACGCTTAAAGAAAATCATAGCGTTGGTGCTGCGATATAAGAACAATCTGCGAAAACAAGTTCATCGCCACCAGGTAACTGAGATCAACAGCAACTACGCCTATACAGACATCAAAGTTGTCCCACCCATCAGCGTTTCCGAACTAAAGGAATCAGAGAAAGAAATTTTAAAGTTTGTTCAGAAACAAAGCTTTCAGGAAGAATTGGTTGTTCTTCGCCAAAGAAGTAAGACATTCAGCAAATCGAGTCATATCTACAAACTCGACGCAATCTTGGAAGACGGCCTCATACGTGTGGGAGGACGTTTACAACAAGCACCTATTAGCGATAATGCTAAGCATCCGATCATTCTTCCAAAGAAAAACCACGTTTCCAAGCTGATTGTTAACTACTACCACAGAGCCTCCGGTCACTCTGGTGTGGAATATACTCTGTCATTGATCCAGCAGAAATTTTGGATTATTGGCGCGCGATCAAGTGTTCGCGACGTGACTAAGAGATGTTTTGACTGTCGTAAACGTCAAGCACCTGCCCTCCAACAGAAAATGGCAAGTCTCCCAGAAAATCGTGTGACTCCTTCTAAGCCACCATTTACGAGTGTAGGAGTAGATTGCTTCGGTCCTTTTACTGTCCGTCGCGGAAGAACCACCGCTAAAAGATATGGCGTGCTATTTACCTGTCTTGCTGTTCGAGCTGTTCATATTGAAATTATTCATTCCATGGACACTGAATCCTTCATTAATGCTCTACGTAGATTCATTGCTAGAAGAGGAAAACCAGAAGAGATCCGATCCGACAACGGAGGAAACTTTGTTAAGGGCGAAAAGGAGCTTCGCAAGGCTGTTGAACAATGGAATCAAGAGCAAATCCATGAATTCCTCCTGCAACGAGACATCATTTGGTCATTTAATCCACCTGCTGCATCGCACCATGGAGGCGTGTGGGAGAGGTGTATCAGGTCTGTGAGAAAGGTCATGAAGGCATTACTAAAGCAGCAAATCCTGGATGACGAGGGTTTAAGCACTCTTATGTGCGAAGTAGAATCTATAGTGAATGGCAGACCAATTACCAAAGTTTCGGATGACCCAAAGGATCTTCATGCTTTAACACCTAATCACCTGCTGTTATTACGAGCGGGAAATGCAATCCCTCCTGGAATTTTCTCTAAGAACGACAACTATAGTTGCCGCAGATGGCGTCAAGTGCAGTATCTTAGTGATATTTTCTGGCGTCGCTGGATCAGAGAATACCTGCCCTCATTGCAGCAACGTCAGAAATGGATCAAGCAACGAAGAAATCTTGCAGTGCATGACATAGTGCTATTGCTCGATGAAAATACGCCCCGCAGTGTTTGGCCACTGGGACGAGTGCTGGAAGTTTATCGCAACAAGAGAGACGGTTTAGTACGTTCCGCGAAAGTAAAGACTAGAACTACGGAGTTGGTGAGACCAATCGACAAGATTGTGTTACTGGAAAGTGCAGAGATGTCAAACAAGGACTAAACCTTCGATTGAGAACGATGAACACTAAATAGTAATTATGAACATTCTGTTTTATTAACTTAAATAGTAAGAAGTGCGTTTCAAACCTAGTATAGTTTGTAAAGGCTCGTATTAACTAACGCCTTTAAGGGGCCGGAATGTTAGTTTTGAAACGCCTACCTTCCCTTTCTCATTTTTCTCACGAATTTTCTAGTGAATATAAATAGTGTCTTAAAGGGAAACGTGCTTCGATACTACAACTTCCCTGGGAATTTGCAGCTTCATGCTCATCGATAGCTAATACATGTTCTGCGAGGGAGTTTAGAAAACTGTAGAGCACACGTTTTTGGACAACGCCTTAGTTTTATTCACGTACGCATTATTATAAATTGCGCACTCTTAAGGTATATTCAGCTATTATTGTTCAGCGATCGTAGAATCTGCTACTTGCTATCTATCAATGGATATCCTATCAAGCTATCTTTTGGTGTGAGTCGTCGACCGAAGTAAGTTTTTATCTTTTCGTACTTTGATAGTTTAGTATTGCATGATTATGGTCGATTTTTAGAGTTTAGTGATGGAATTGCACTAGATGTTACATTCCAAAGGATTCTTTATGATTTACTGCGCATTATGTTCATTTTAGTCTTAGTTTAGTAATTGTTGCGCTACTCCTGTTGCTAGTTATAAGTTACGATTTATTAAGGTTCCATTGACATTCAGTTATCACCCAGTTATGTTTATGTCGCATGTCGAATTACTAGATTAGTTTAATACTCTCTAAATCAATTGTATGCCGAATTATCGTTTTTCAGTTCGAACCCACAGCCATAGCCACATCTACATCTACATCTACCGCTACCATAACTATTACTCATCGCTACAAACCTACTTGTACCACTAGTACTGTTACATCGTAAAGTTATCGTCAATTCTTCAAGCTGTCGTTACTCTGTAACTCAAGGAACTGAGATTCTTGAACTTTGATTAAATCTGGTGTACGTATTGCCTATCTGTGGAGTTCGATTTGTCTATTGCCTCACACTAAGTCAGCTACCCCTGTAATTGTTGAAGATCGCCGGAGTATTTCCCAACCTCTAAAATCTTAGCAGTTACAGCCATGTTGAAGCCAAATTTGTCCAGTTGTAGCTTTGCCGCGGTGAGACGTTCGATTGCTTTCAGTAAGGAAGTGTGAAACTTCTGATTAACCAGGGTCACCCACACGACATTTTCACTGCCACAATCGTCTAACTCCTGGGTGCATAAGCAATCCTCACCGATCAGCTTCATGGCCTCGGCTCTGTAGGAGTGTTTGTAAGATGATCTCACAAGGTCTTGCATGAAAGGATTTTTAGGATCACACTTGTAAAATTCTGCCGTGGCTGGAGATTCCTTTCCATCCTGGAACTGCACCTGACTAATACAAATTAAATGAAACAATGTCTCAGAACTTTTTCACGATTTGTTTTGCTACCTAGCACATGATTATACTTGTTCCATTTATATCTGTTTCTTTTATCTTTTTATCTTTTTATCTCGCTTTACCTTTGATTGCTAGACACATGTCAAGGAGAGCTCTTAAAGAAAGAAAACTGACATTCATTACCAGGGTTTCTGTGACATCCAGTCCGCAATTTAGCAGGGCCTTTTGAACCGAAATTGGGCTGGCAGGGGCGCCATTTATTGTAGTCAACGTGACCCAGTATGCTCTTCCCTGGTTTGATTTGAGTTTTATCAGCAGTTAATCCTTAAGGCCATTGATTTTAGTCCAATCACCTTTCGGCATGCATGGAAAACGCCGATTTTCCAGATTTCAAGGCACCAAGGCCCTTCTCTGGTTCGACTTGAGCTTTATCAGCAGTCAATCCTTGATTTCAATGATTTCAGTTCAATAACTTCTTGGCATGCACGGAAAACGCGGATTTTTTGGATTTCCCAGACACAAGGCTATTCCCTGGTTCGGCTTGAGTTTTATCAGCGGTCAATCCTTAATGCCACTGATTTCATATTTTTGGCATCCACGGAAAACGTGGATTTTTTGGATTTCCCGGACACAAGGCTATTCCCTGGTTCGGCTTGAATTTTATCAGCGGTCATTCCTTAATGCCATTGATTTCATTCCAATAATTTTTCAGCATGCACGGAAAACACAGATTTCTCGGCGACAAGGCACTTCCCTGTTTCAACTTGAGTTTTATCAGCAGTCAATCCTTTATCCCATTGATTTCACTCTAATAACTTTTCTGCACATAATACATGCCTTTTTATTATCTGCAATGAAAACACTAAAGGAATCGAGAAGTTTGGGAAACAATCTTCTTCTTCTTCTTCGTCTTCGTCTTCGTCTTCGTCTTCGTCTATAACATTTCCCAAATTGCAATTTTGTTTCGTTTTTTGAGTTGTGTTGTATTTCGTCAGCAAGATTTCTGCATTCGTTTGTGTTCCGCAAAGTGATCTTTTAGTTGCTTTTTGGCTTCTTTCTTTTTAACTAACGATGTTTTTGAGCGCGTTTTGTTTTTCAAAGGCATTCCTTTTCTTGGTTCTGGAACGTTCCCCTCTT
>NC_090895.1:6371197-6386197 GCF_036669925.1 Montipora capricornis | reverse complement strand
GCACGATTTTTCACTACTTTTGGAAGGCCACAAAGTTCATTTACCTACACTAAAAACACCTTCCGCACGGGTTGTTGACTTTTCACCCGATTCTCCAATATTTTACACCAGCAAGGAAGAGTTCATCTTTGTTAGAGGAGCGTTTGCTGGTCGAAAGTCTTTTCATTCATTTCATGCGGCACAAATTCCCGAAAAAGAACAACAGTGTATTTCCCCATGCTCCCGTTTTGTGCGGCCTTGATCTTCTCACAAAGTTAATTAGCGTGCATCTGTAATTCAACGAGTAACCATTTTTAAGAAAGCTTTTTTGGTGAGAAATATGCACAATTGAACCACGATGATAAAATAGTCAGAAAGGGCAGTAAACACAGAAGGTGAATCGATTGTTTTGGACACTATAGTAGGGAAAATAGCCATTTTGAGGCAAATGTGCATGGTGACGTTGTCAATGCACTGAGAAAAGATATCCTGCTAAATTTAATTAATACAGTGGTGACTCGTGCACACTAACACAATGTCGTTGTTTTCTTCTCTTGTTGGTTTTGTCTAGCGAAATTAGACTCGAAAAAATGTTAAGCGATATCAAATTAGCCTACAATGGAGTTGTTATGAAAAAACAGTCGGTAGAAACCGTCTAGTACTGTAACGTTTTCAAACTGCATGTCACCATTTTGGGTACAAAGTTGCTCATGCAATGAACTAAAGTAAACAAGTTTTACATCACGAGTCATAAGTTTCTATCCTTGTGCGAAATTCGTGTTTTTTGGTAACTATAACTTGTGTTTCCTGCATTTCCATGTCTCTTACCGACAGAAATTGTCGAAGAGTTATAAAATAAAAACTGTACTAACATAAAAAGTATTCTTTTAAAATTTCCGAGTCTTACGAAGTTTCATTCTCGAAACAATGGGCCGGGGAAATACATATATGTGCGAACTAATTTTAAGCCGTAACAACATTTGACAGTTGGCGATACATCGTCATTTTATATAAATTACTGCATCAGTTAGTATTCTATACGACCTCCTGAAGGAAACTACATCAAGGTAAAAGGCAATATCCTTCGTCCCCATATATTCAGTATGTTGTCATCTCATTTTTAGCGCAAATCTTAATCTTTTTAGCACATCCAAGAAGTCGAAAGTCCTTTTTTGTTGATTGTAGGTAGTATTTTCCTTTAGAAGTTAGAAAGCGACAAACGTTTCTCGCAGATACGGCAATTGTGGATTGAAACTGGTATAGTAGAAGGACCTACTGCTTTACCAATCTTTAGGTTTCATATTTCAGTTTCTATTTTCTCAGGAGTAATAGGAGACAAAAAAAAAGCTATCTCGAGGAGGAGGTGACATCCACTCGTAGGCAGAATTGATGACACTTAAGGAATAGCACTTCCCAAATCACTGCCAATGTTGGCGAAATAATTATTAAAAGCATTTGCAATTGATGTAGGATCTGTTATTTCGATATCATTCAAAACAACTTTGCTAATAGCCTGTCTTTCCTGTCGGGTTGTTCGGATAATTTGCTTTATCCCCTTCCAAATTCTCTTACCATCATTCAAATGTATTGAAAAATAGTCATTATAATACTTTCTTTTACTAATTTTAATGAGATGATTTAACTTATTTCCATAAACTTTGAATTTAGTCTGGTAATAAGATGATTTGGTCTTAAGGAATTTCTTGTAAAGGTTATTTTTTATTTTAATTGAGGTTCTAATTGCAGAAGTAATCCATGGCTTGGTTTTAAATTGAGACTCTTTCTTGGAAAATTGTTTTAGTGGAATGTGTATATCAATAAACTCTGATATTTTACTATAAAAAGTATCAAACATATAGCTTGGATCAGAATTACAGTTGAATAATAAATCCCAGTCTATTGATTGGATGTCACCAAGTAGGGCTTGCTCATCAAAATGGGAGTAATCTCTTTTAAAAATCTTAACATTTTCAGGCAAAGAAGAGAATTTACTGACAACAAGAAAGTTTGGCAAGTGATCAGTTAGATCATAAATTAAATTACCACTAATTGTAAAATGTTCTAGAGAGTTAAAGAAAATATTATCAATAAGTGTCGCTGAATGATCAGCAATCCTGGTTGGTTGCAAAATTTGGGGCTGGAAATATCATGAAACCAAGATATTTAAAAAATCATTTGTACCAGAATTGTGTCTCAAACTTGAGGAGATCTAAATTGAAAACCCCTAGTATGACACAGTATTTGTTTTCATAATGAATCTTTTCAATCACTGTGTTTATGTAAGTCATGAAACTATCTAAGTTACCATTAGGATGTCTGTATATAATTCCACAAATAGTATTATGTTCAGCATCATTTTGGATTTCAATCCATAAGGATTCATAACCTTCCTTAACCGACGGAAGATCTTCACGACAGCTATAGCTTATGCCATTCTTAACAAAAACTCCCACTCCACCAGCATTAGATAAGCTGGGTTGAGATAAATAGGTATAGCCTGGAATATTTATACTTAATATTTCTTCTTGATCAATCTTTAGTTTGGTTTCAGTGAGACCTATTAGTGACATGGGAAAGTACAATTCAGACAGGATATTGATAAGGTTATCTATGTTTGCTTGAATACTTCTTATATTGCAATTTATTAGAGAAACAAGCCGAGATGTCCTTATTTACATGGAAATCATGTGTACTAAAATAATTAAAATTTGGGTCTGAAGGCATATGAAGGTCAGTATCTAAATTTGTGAGGTGGGGTATATTAGTAACTGAGGCAGAAATATTCAAGCAAGGCAATGAGGTATAGCTGTCATTACTGTGGACACCAGGGGATGAGTCTCTACCTGGACACCTATCTCAATGTGAATCAATAGTACTTATCTCTTAGGTACATCCTCTGTACAGCTGACAGGTATCACAGGAGAGCTCAAATTCGTCCTTAGGAAGATGCTGCCTGCATTGGTCCAAAGGAACTTATAGCTGAAATCTCTTTTGCATTTCAAACAAAGTTTGAAAATTTCCTTGTTCTTTTCGGTCAGGCTTTCATTAACATAAATCTTGTTTGCCACAGAGTAGCCAAGGTCAAATGTAGAAATAGACTTCAAATTCTTCCTTGCTCGGTATAGGTTTTCTCTTATCTCATGTTTCACAAATTTGACGATAATTGCCGGAGGTATGGGAATTCCATCATCAATAAATTGCTTTCTGCTGGGAATTCGATGACTTATAGATATGTCACTCTTTTTCATAGGTACACCAATCTTTTCTGCAATTTGTAATACAACTTCATCAGTTTGGTCCAAATCCGTCGGTGTGGAGGGCAGAGGTATACCTCGAACTTCCAGGCAATCTCTTCTCGTGTATTGCTCCAGATCGTTGAGAGATTTCTTGAGAAACTTTACTTCGTTTGAAGACTTAAGTATCTCCGCTTTGAGGCTTGCATTTTCTACGATCTGTTTATCCTTAGCTTTGTCGAGATCTTTCAGTGTTTTAACAATTTGGTCATATTTAGTGTTGAGTGCGTTCACTGATTGCTTAGCATCTTCGATCTGTTTACTCAGAGGTTGAATCACCTTCCGTAGCTTCTCTTCGAGAATTTCTTCCAACTTTTCCACTGTTACGTTTTACATAACGATGAATAAATACAAAAACGACAAAAACGTCAATATAGAACGTGAAAAGATAAAAGTTAACGTTGAAAAACTGCAAATTTTTGGTCCACGTTCAAAAACGCCGCCATCTTGTACACTGACCGGAGGATTGTCCACGCCCTGCCCAAATCTTTATCTTTTACTTTAAAAATACATTTTGCGCTTATGATGCTGCACCTTCTGCTGATAACTGGTAAGAGATAACACAGTGCAGCGCTCTTTATCCCTTCACTATTTAGCTGTCGGCACGGTTGTCTTGTGCGCTGCATTTTCTCCTGTAGCACAGATGTTGTAAAATGGTTGGGTCTCTTATATAGTGGATCAAAGCAGTGAAATGTTGACGAATAAATTTGAAAGCACTGCCCGTGATAATAATGATCAACGATGCACAAGAGTTTACTATTTCTTTGTCATGTGTTCACTTGCAACTTGTGGTCAAGTAGGTGTCACACATCATGTAACTGTCGAATGGGTGTGAAAAGGGGCGTTTCTATTTTTGTACGTTTTACTACCAATCCCGTACAATGATGGTGTTTCCCACGGGAAACCCAAAGAAATAACAGATCAAGTCAATGAAACACAACATCGATACGATCGCTTGGCTTGTTTACTCAGTGGCGCCACTCCTGTTGACCCAGCATGGCTTTTGCGATTTAACACTTAACCGAGATAAACTTGCCATCTAATCAAGGAAATCCAAAGCACAAACAATGCAATCAAGGCTGTTATCCTAAACGGATAATAGCTCTCTTTGTTGACAATAATTCACAGAAACAACGGGGAAACCTTGACACATTTTGTGCAGTGATTTAGGACTAAATTTTAACAGGAATGCATTTAGGATGTTGCTTATGGCAATCCTTCCTCCTTTGTTCACGTCACTGAGATCAGGCTCAGTGACACATGCTTGTAATCTTATCAACGTGTTACTGGATGTTGAAAAGTTATCAGATCTCTGGCAACGAACACGACATCGATGCAAAAGAGCAAAATTTCCTTGATCAATTAAAATGAGTTACACTATTTGTCCTAACAAGCAACTAACAAGTAACTGTGTCCGCAAAAGCTGTCCTTTTCTGTGTATGTTGAAAAATTGTTTGACTAAGATCTAGTGTATTTCTGCTTCACTGCTGCAAAAATTAAGCTAAACGAGTGAGGCACCACGTGTCCTGGAGATCTGGAAAATCCGCGTTTTCCGTGCATGCCGAAAGCTGTTTGACTGAAATCGTAACATGAAGGCTTGACTGCTGATAAAACTCAAGCCGAACCAGGAAAGAAACTTGTGCCCGGGAATTCCGGAAAATCCGCGTTTTCTGTACATGCCAAAAAGTCATTGAACTGAAATCAATGTTATTAAGGAATGACCGCTGATAAAACTCAAGTCGAACCAGGGAAGAGCCTTGTTGCCGGGAAATCCGGAAAATCCATGTTTTCCGTGCATGCCGAAAAGCTGTTTGACTAAAATCAATGACATGAAGGCTTCACTGCTGATAAAACTCAAGCCGAACCAGGAAAGAAACTTGTGCCCGGGAAATCCGAAAAATCCACGTTTTCCGTGCATGCCAAAAAGTCATTAGACTGAAATCAATGTTATTAGGGAATGACCGCTGACAGAGCTCAAGTCGAACCAGGGAAGGGCTTTCTCACCGAGAAATCCGGAAAATCCGCGTTTACCGTGCATGCGGAAAAATGATTGGAATGACATCAATGCATTAAGGAATGACCGCTGATAATACTCAAGCTGAACCAGGGAAAAGCCTTGTGTCCGGGAAATCCGGAAAATCCGCCTTTTCCGTGCATACCGAAAAGTTGTTGGAATGAAATCAAAGGCAATTAAGGAATGACTGCTGCTAAAATTCAAGCCGAACCAGGGAAGAGCGTTGTGTCCGGGAAATCCGGAAAATCCACCTTTTCCGTGCATGCCGAAAAGTTATTCACACCACAGGTAAACAATTTTGGTGATTACGGAAATGGTGGATTTCACGGATTTCCCGGAGACATGAATATTTAATGATTAAACTTGCGGTAACGACTGACTGCTGTCTGTCACAAACTTTTACTTGACCACGGAAAATACGGATTTCCCGGAGATATGAATATTTAATGTTATTCCGTGTATATACTTACAGAAAAAAAGAGAAGTATTATATTATATGATATTATAATATATTAACACGAAATAACATTAAATATTCATATCTCCGGGAAATCTGGGAAATCCGTATTTTCCGTGGTCAAGTAAAAGTTTGTGACAGACAGCAGTCAGTCGTTACTGCAAGTTTAATCATTAAATATTCATGTCTCCGGGAAATCCGTGAAATCCACCATTTCCGTAATCACCAAAATTGTTTACCTGTGGTGTGAATAACTTTTCAGCATGCACGGAAAAGGTGGATTTTCCGGATTTCCCGGATTTCCCGGACACAAGGCTCTTCCCTGGTTCGGCTTGAATTTTAGCAGCAGTCATTCCTTAATGCCTTTGATTTCATTCCAACAACTTTTCGGTATGCACGGAAAAGGCGGATTTTCCGGATTTCCCGGACACAAGGCTTTTCCCTGGTTCAGCTTGAGTATTATCAGCGGTCATTCTTTAATGCCATTGATGTCATTCCAATCATTTTTCCGCATGCACGGTAAACGCGGATTTTGCGGATTTCTCGGTGAGAAGGCTGTTCCCTGGTTCGACTTGAGTTTTATCAGCAGTTAATCCTTAATTCCATTGATTACAGTGCAATCACTTTTTTGGCATGCACGGAAAACGCGGATTTTCCGGATTACCCGGACACAAGCTTCTTCCCTGGTTCGGCTTGAGTTTTATCAGCGGTCATGTTTCATGTGTATATATCATTCCTTAATGTCATTGATTTCATTCCAATCATTTTTCGGCATGCACGGTACCTGCGGATTTTCCGGATTTCTCGGCGACAAGGCTCTTTCCTGGTTCGACTTGAGTTTTGTCAGCAGTGAATCCTTAATCACATTGATTTCAGTCTAATAACTTTACGGCACCTAATACGTGCCTATCTGCAACGAAAACACTAAAAGAACGGGAAGTACGGGAAACGATCTTCGTCTTCGTCTTCGTCTCCTTCTCCTTCTCCTTCTCCTTCTCCTTCTCCTTCTCCTTCTCCTTCTCCTTCTCCTTCTCCTTTTCCTTTTCCTTCTTCTTCTTCTTCTTCTTCTCCTTTTCGTCCTCCTCCTCCTCCTCCTCCTCCTTCTCCTTCTCCTCCTTCTCTGTTTTCTTCTTCTTCTTAAATAGTTATCGATCACTTCTTTGCGAAATTCTGTTTGTCAAAGTCAAGAAATTACTACTAAACAAAACAGTGATAAGGAAAAATCTCCCGGTAATTTGCTTTTACTTCCAACACACACATAGTAGCAGTAGAAGCATATTCATGTGTGTGTTTAAAGCAAATTAGGTTTTTCGTTATCTCTATGGAATTGATTACTGACATAGAACAAAGAACTTGTTAGTTTGCAACTTTCCACTTGTAACTATATACACTGTATTTAGCCAAATACTTTATTATTGTCATGGAAAGTATGTGTAATTCGAAAAAGTTCACCTAAGTTACACTTCCTCTGTTTCCATGTAGTCTAGAATCGGTGAGATGAAAGATATGGACAAACCCCATTCCACCATTTAGTCACTTCATAAAAACCAGAATATTTACCAGTAGATAACAATTATTGTGTATTGATTTTTATCAGTTCCAGGTGAGGTTACCCTAAGGGGCATTGATGGAACACCTGAGAAACCAGCAAAGTTGGAATGGAAGCCGTTGGCTGGTGCAGAATACTATGTGGTGAATGTTAACGGAAGTGGCATTAAAGGAGATTCAGTAATAGGAATAACAACGTCGCTGGAGATTCACTACAACACGCTGGTAATGGTTAAAGGTGACAATTTCCCAAGAGAAACAGAGATATGCGCAGGCGTGACTGCTTTCAGTAGCAAGGCAGGTGTCATTGGAAAAGCACCAAAATGTCAAAAACTGAGTAAGTGATGCCGACTTTTTGTTGCATGACCCATGAGGAATTCTTTGTTCTTGAGACATAACAGTTGTGGTTTTGTGATGATGTTTTGGTGGTGAGTGTTTGCAGGTCGTCCTGGCTTTTAAAACGTCAGTTACAGAACTGGCCAAAATGCCATCCCTACACTTAAAACTTGAGCACTTTGTCCAGGCTGATTTAAGGCATACAAATATGTATAATTATTTTAATGCATCGAAGGCAAAGTCACACAGGAACCCTTAGTGGGGACTCAGTCGGCCACTCTCAGCTTATCTTGGTGTCTGTACCATAAATCATCTGAGAGTATTACGACTTCCCCTGGAAGGGGTGCCAGTCCATTGCGCGGTTACCCCCAGAAGTAAGTTGCTGAACTGTATTTATTCACCTACATTGTACATGTAGATGAAGAGAGGCAGCCACAAATGTATTCATACACGACAAAAAAATCTTCACAAATGTCATGACTCTTCATTTGGTTCGAGGGCATTCAATAGATACCAAATAACAATACTCCTTAAAAAGGTTTAGTAGTAGTATACCTGTAAGATTCATAGTTAACAATAATATTCTTCAATCCTCTGCAATTGATCAAAATTTTGTATAGTTATTAGTTGGCCAAACTTAAAAAAAATTCAAAAGCTTTTGTTTGTTATTAATTCTATTCTAAGGCACATGCAGGGTTCAGTACATCTGTAAAGTGTGGTAACTTTTTCTCGTTTTTTTAACAAGCAGCACTTGTACAATGTAAGAAGACCCCTTGTGACTGGTCTATCCGAAAGCCGGCATATCGGCCAATCGTCAAGTTCCTATACCAAAGCATGGTTTTTCAGTTCAGTTTTGAAAGTGATTTGAAAGAAATTGCATTTCATTTCTCACTGTAGAATCACACGTGGCAAGTACTTTTCCTTCGCAGGATTATTGTCTGTGTTAGAAAGTGAACATGGAATATATATATTTTTTTTTTTGAACGGCAGTGTTCGACACTTACTTTCTTACCAATTTGCCCTTTGGACAACCAGTTTTGTTTTGTTTTTTTGTTGTTTTTTTTATTTCCCCTTGTTTTTTTTTTTTCGGTTGCCTACCTTCTAAAGACCTGTTGCTCATTAAAACTCAAAGGAGGCTTGTAAAAATGTCAATTTTGTGTAAAATGTGTGTAAAATGGGTTTGACAGACCAACGCGACTCCTGCTCTGTGACCATGGTGTTCTACTAGCCTTGACAGATAGGCTTTGACAAGCATATCTTTAAGCGATTTTCCTTTCCTATAAGAGATCAAGGGAGATTCCTTGAATATCTCTCTGACATTAGGTTGGTTTTGAATTAAATGCCATTTGTCCAATAGTATGGTCTTCAAGTCTTTCAAAGCTGGTTGAAATAGCGTGACTAAAGGTAGACTGTTCTTGTGCGCTTGTTCGATATCAAAGCAGTATCGTAGCGTATTTGGCCGTGCGAAAACTGGGTTCCATTGTAACAACCATTCTTTTTGCGCGGAGAAAGATGGCGGTTACGAACATGTTCCTTCCAATCTGTTTTGTGGTTTGTACCAATATATTTTTTAACAGAGGAATAAATTGCAGCAAAGAGATGTAACGTTATTTTTTTATCGTGTTTGCGGTGACTACTATTACTAGTGTTTTTCTTCGTTGCAAATCAAATCGTTCCACAAATATTAGTCGAACAAAAATTCTGATTGCCAAGTCTTACGTTAGTGTCGAACACTGTGAAAGAGATGAAGAATTCCGTGAAATGTAGTGTGTACCGATGGACTAGACGTTTTGGTTTACTTTTGCCAGTTACACATGTACGGTATCTTTTACAGGAAATCTGTAGCAATAATGCACGGAACAATCAGCGAAGGGTTGGAGAAAATCTTAATGTCTAAGCAATCCCCTATCTGGTATTGAAATCATGAGGATTGCTCTTTTAATTTTTCTCATTCCAGGGGTCACGAAACCAGCTGACGTGGAGTAAGTCGTTCCAGCTTGTGTATCACTTTGTAAGTATGAGAGTCACCATTTAGGCCTCCCTGGTCATACTTAATTAAACACCATTTAATTTAAAGGGAAAGTACGGTTTCCCTGATTTGAAAAATCGAAACGTGTGTTGCCATACTTGACCACTGATTTGGGCTTAATGTATGTAACCCTTTACGCACCAACATCGCATGTAAGTGTAGAAAATACCGATACTGCTTTCAATATTTGCTTTTAGTTAAACGCAGTCAAGCATGGCCCCATTAACCTATTGACCCCTGAGAGTGAGACTTAATAGATTTTACTCTGTATACAATACAATACAATACAATACATACTTAATTGACCGCTCCCCATAGGGGTTTTTCAGGGCCAATGAAACAACGAAACGGCAGAACAGAATAACAACAACAACAACTGTTAAGAATCCCAACTGGCCGGAGGCAAACCAGTTGGCTATTTACAAGTGCAGCTGGGAAGTTGAACCAGGGACTACCAGGATCAAATTCAACAAGTGGTCTGAGCGAGTCTTGAACCCGGGATCCCCGGATTTGAAGGCAAGCGCCCTAACCACTTGGCCACACTGCCTCCTGGTCTGCCTGCCTCTGTCTAATGCCAGACGATTTTACTCGTCAATGAGGGGCGTCCTAGGGCGTTTGAGGTATGAATGGGTTAAGCTTAAGTCAAAACGTTGTGATACTGTGTTCATAGCATCGACTGATTGGTATGACATTTGTCACAGTCTGAAATATCAATGATGAGCCTCGATTGTATCGGTAGGTCTTGGAATTCGTCCTCAAAAAGGCCAGAGAGACAACTTGAACGGCCATGTCTACATGAAACCATCTCTCACCTCCGTTTTCTTTTAAAGGCTTTCCTTTTCCCACATTCCAGCTTAATGATGCCAGGCTGGGGGCTTCTGTAGACGAAGTCGGAAGATGGCCTGAAAATCACTTATAAAATGATAAATCTACCAGACTTGAACCATCTTGGTCGCTCCCCGAACACAAGCCGTTGACATTTGTCACGTGATGCCCAAACCTGAGCCCACATTGACCCAAAACCGCAGATGTTTCAATGAGAACTGCTTATACGGTGAAGCCAAGTGCTGCCGACCGTTTATCGCCAAAAAAAGTACAAAAAGTAGCAAGCACTTAGTATTTAAAGCGTTACTCCAACAATTCTTGGTTTTCACGTGACGTCATCAAAATAAAAAAATAAGGAATTATCAATCCTTTTGAGATTTTGTTTTAGGTAGTTATTAGAACAGCTGAAGACTTATCTCTTTACAAAATTTCAGATTGATAGGGTTTTTCGTCCTTTGATAGAGCAAGGTTGAATTTCTGAGCTTTTGCGTGACACGATATTAAAATGGCGGCCGAGAATGCTATCACGTTGGTTCAAAAAAGTGACTTATCCACTGAGATTTCGCAATCTGAACAGCCCCTGTATGAAAAGAAGTACTCATGTGGATCTTTATTAGCCCTCAGAAGATTACAGGATTTTAGTACCAAAACGCGATGACGTATGTTCTTGTTAGCTTCCGGCCGCCATATTTGTGCCCCTCAGAGGGAGACAAACATGGCGTCTCCATATAAAGCCTTATAAATTTGAGTAAGACATATCTTGAAGATATATTGGAAGATTATCTTCGAATATCTCCTGCACGAAACTTCTCACAGACCTGAATCTTTGCGATACTGTTTGAATATTCATCTTCTTTTGTCTCTTCGATTCTTGACTTTATTTGTTCAATGGTTTTGATGATGGTGTGACAGTGAAAACCGGCAAACAATAGCGCTTTAACAATGGACATTTTAAAATTGAAATCCGCCATCTTTAACTTTGTGTATGAAAACGAAACTATGACGTAGGAATAGCCGAGGATTTCTCCGGATAAATAGATGTAAACTACGGAAACACCGTAGGCGAGGAGAGCGATACTTAACCAATTGTAGACTTGAATCTTAATCAACAGGATGTACTCCCACCCTGGTAAACAGGATGTACTCCCACCCTGGTCAGAGTTTTCCTCTGTCCTTGTGTGGGCCCATTTCCATTAGTAGGGCTAACGCTCACATGCTGCATATGGGGTAGAAAACTAGCACTTTAAATTACACTCTAATCAGTTAAGTCTGTTGAAATATAAGTGCTACACGGCCGTTTGCAAAAACGTAACCCTTCCTTGTACTTGTACATGTTCATTGCCGTGACTTTAACATCTTCAGTTCCCACGACCTGCTCCCGTCTGACCTTGTAGCTCAGTCGGTAGAGCGGCGGTGACGTAACCTGAAGGTCGTGGGTTCAATTCCCACCTTGATCAGAGTTTTTCTCTGTCCTTGTGTGGGTCCATTTCCATTAGTAGGGCTAACGCTCACATGATTCATATGGGGTAGAAAACTAGCACTTTACATTACACTCTAATCAGTTAAGTCTGTTGTTATATTGTATTGAAATTGGCTCAACGTTAGGCCTAGTTTTCATATGTCGGGAAAATCCCAGACGATCGGGGATTTCGCAGTTTCCCAACCGTTCCAGATTTTGCCGAGATTTCGGAAAATCGCCAGATGCTTGTCCTAGATTCTCCTGATTTTGACTTTGGCGGTAAATGGAAAGTGCGTCAAAAATTGAAACATGCAATTTAGAGGATTGGTAACGAGCTAAAAACCATCGCCGACGTCCGTGAAAGTACACATTTGAGTTTTCATATGTCGGGAATGATTGCCGACGATCGCAAAACTCTGGGACACGACGGAAAAATAGAAACGCTGTCTATTTTCCCGATTCGTCCCCGGCCATCCCAGATTTTCGGGGATGTCTGCGATTTATGGTTTTCATTAGTCGGCAAAATCTGGGATGGTCGGGAAACTGCAAAATCCACGATCGTCTGGGATTTTCCCGACATATGAAAACTAGGCTTAATGAACAGATTTACCTCGTGGTCGTTTAAACAGGGTTTATTAGTAAGTTATAGGCAGGAGTTTTACAAAGCGAACGCGAGTTTGCAGTGCTATCCCGTGCTCATTGCTGTGAAATAAACGCCTGGAAATCAAGGTTTAATCTGTCTTCCGTGGTTTGCTAGGAGACCCCTTTTACACTGTAAAACAAACGATCAATTTACATCTGTCCATCAAATGGTGAGAGCAACTCGTTTCAGTAGTTTCCATAAAGATAACAAAATTTAACTACATTTTAAGTTAAGGTAATTTACTGCCTGGAAAAGCGCATAACAGTGACAGTCGTCCATATACAGTATATTGCCTTCTTCAGTTTTCTCTTTCCATTATAATGATATTTTAGACTGCATTGGTTGACTGAAATTTCAGTATGAAGCGATTATCAACAAGACCAATATTCATCTACATGAAGATTCCGCTTGAAGTCCTCCTTTCTGACTCCTTGGTAAATTGATCGAACAGACTGAACACTCTTAGCAGTTTCCAGATTTCAGGAATCCATCCGCGTTTTATTTTCGCTAGCCATTTTTTCTTTAAATTTTCGTTTTCCGGTATCTTGTGCCGGGAAGCTGCGGGTTTTTTAATTTTTATATGTGGTCTCAAGTCTAGTTTCACCCCCCTCGAAAGCGTACTTGAGCAGATCAAAACACACAAAAAGAACTTCTATTCAACAGCGGTAAAAGCCTTGCTATGTATCTTACTAAGCAACATCTGAAGGTATCCTTGGTTTATTCTAAACGCTTCCCCTGTGTGGATACGTTTGCTGAACCATCAAGGACGGCTCTCGCAGAAGTAAGAAAGGGAAAAAGAAAAGGCATTTCATTTTTTAAGTTTTTTGTCTTGTTTGTATTTGCTCTAGCTGATTTTTGCCGCCTAGTTTGATTGCGTTGAGTTTCTGTCGCACTTATCATGGCCTTCTTGGCCTACTACCTATTGAACCACAAGGCCGTTTACCATAGTTCATCTTACATTAATTTGAATTCCTTGGAGCACAAAGGTCACACAACATTGAGAAAGTGATCGGGGAAAGAAGAGCTGGGTAAGGCCGAACACGTTTGTTGACTATTGTTACGTCATAAGACGTCATATCTAAGGTGGCGCTCTCCAAGTAACGGAACAGGCAACTTCAAAGTTCTCTTGTCACTTTAAAACAGGGAACTGGACAAATCGGCAATTATTTTCGAATTCCTGGGGAAAAGCTTTAGTAATTTAAAGAAACTTTTTCTAGACCGTACTTTCCCTTTAACACCGCCAATATGTCATGAGGCTAAAAGAGAGAACAGAGATTGTCTTCACAGAATCTAAGCCCATTGCTTTAAAAAAAAAAAACAGTGTTAAGGGATATTTGGACGGGCCGGAAGGCCAAGAAAGATGCCTTGATAAATTTTTCTGAGATGCTGTCTTTTTTTGATGAATCCCGCCCCTTTGCTTCAGTATTAAATCAAGTGCCAGGAAACAGAACTTTGGGCCAAAATGCAAGGGAAGGTACCTTTTTGTAAATGAAAGAAGTTAGTAAAGTAGTTGTCTTCACGAGGTCTCGAGACCTTTTTCAATGCAACAAACATTTCTTGGAGTTTTTATCTATATTCTACTCCATTCAACTCTCAAAAGTCACAAAACCCACAGGAACCAGGTCCCGCTGTGGATTCAGAAAGCAAGTCAAGGAAGTGGTCTCTCCAACCGTATGTGGGAGGGATCAAGAATGTTGCCAGTAGCATGCTTTTTAATAGATATCATTAATTGTTTTGTTGCCTCTGCAAGGTTTTCGTTTGAGGCCGGACGTTTCGTCCGTTTTTTTTTTAACAAGTCACGTCCGTTACTTTGACGCTATAAATTTGTAGATTTGTTGGCTTCTTTCTTCCTTTTTTCTTTTGGGACTTGGGTATCTCAAAAAGCGATCAACTGAAGAAACGCAAGACGGTCACGTTCAATAAAGCCTTCAATGTAAAAAGAAGTTCCATCGCCTTATTTTGCTTACTGAACAGAATAATCGATGTTTTGGCATTTCATTCATCGCGATAAGTTTAGTTTTCCTTTTTTCTCCAATCTCAAGAACGTAAACAGTATTTCTGAGAGTTTCATTTATAGTAATTTGTAGGGGACCCAGATGTCGTTGAGGGTTTCCTCCCAAGGCACTTATATAATCGGCCTTGCAACGGAAAAGAACTCTCTAATTACGTACACATTGTATTTACGGGTCCCTATTGGTTGTCTTTCCGCGGAAACCCAAAAACGTTGACCAGTCACTTAAAGTACTTCTTGAATGTAACCAATAATAGCAAGCGTTGTTAATTTCTGTTAATTTTTTAAATTCTTTAATGTTTCTAGCGTAAGCAATGAACGGTCTATGATGATGATTGTGATGATGGATAACTATTATTATTATTATTATTATTATTATTATTATTATTATTGTTGTTGTTGTTGT
>NC_090895.1:6361197-6368697 GCF_036669925.1 Montipora capricornis | reverse complement strand
TAAAATATTATTTGATTTGCGACTTTATACGTAAATTTCATCTTTTGCGGATAATTGTCACGTGGCAATAAAAACACAGGTAAAAAGCGAGTTCCCAATACCGTGGTATTTTATTTAGTTTTAGCGTCAAAGGTTTCCTTATGCAATTTTTCCCCGTTGGACTGATCAGTTTGGAGATTAATAGCAGTAAATTTGGTTTTGCCGTGTTTTTAGGGGCAGTACGTTACTTACTGACAATTTACCTTGTTGTGGAGAATCTCCAGTTTAACGTCTTGGCTATGCTTACAAGACCAATCAATATCTCTGCGTTCTACCAACTGTGTTACATTTCTGAAGGTTATTTCAGTCATGCAGTTCATTAGTCCTGAATAGGCCCACGTGCGAGGGTCAGCACACATCCGACTGGCAATTTATGTGCCCTAATAAATTACATGGCGACATTGGTCAGTTCACTCCCTTCTCTTTGCGAACAGTTTATGGACCCTGTTAAGCCCAAGTGTATGGGCCATCGCCCATATGCTAGGATATTACAAAGTCAAGCAACTAACAGGGCTGGGCTGACACCTGAGAGAACGTTTGCGTTGGGCACGAGAAGCCCGGACGCGAAGACCTTTAATAGAATCTTCCCTATCCACGCAATACAATCGAACCTCCGGTTGCGACCATCTCTCCTCAGCGACCACTTTTCCAAAATACCAAAAGTTTTCAAGTAAAATCACTAGATTTGGAACCTCTTGTAAGCGACCGCGACCACTTTTAGAGCTAATAGTTTGAAATTTTCTTTCGTTTTTAACCTCCCGTGAGCGACCACTTGGCAGGTAATTTTCGGTTTCACTAGACAACGAGCAGTGTCTCTTACTCTAGAATCGTTGAAACGAACGCGTACGTTGAACTTTTAATGACAGGAACTGCGGGTGACAAATACTGCGGGCGTTGGTTAGAGTGAAAAGAGAGACTGAAATGGTTTCATATTGCGTTTTGGAACCCCGGCGCTCAGGTGACGGAGTGTTCTTATTGGTCGATCTCTGGAGCAGGGATGACGTCAACTTTGAGAAATGTCAATCAACTCTAAATTCGCGGTAATTTGGAGGCGTTTTACGATGAGAATTTAAAACAAGAACGGGAGCCGCATTGGCTCTTCTTGAAAAGCAAGATGCTTTGGCCATTCTGCCTACAGGTTTCATTAAAAGCTTTATTAGTGAAAGTTTCACTTTTCTGCTGAAAAGCGTTATTGACGCTGTTGTGCCAACCGTGATTATTATTATGTCGTACCGCAAGGATGTTGCGGTTATCGCTAAATTGCAGAAATAGTATACACCGATTTACAGGTATTATGTTCCGATTTTCTACCACTAAGAGTTTTACCTATTTTACGTGTAAAGCCTCCGATTCTACCAATTTTAGGACTGAAGTGTTCGATTTGCTTTATATTGTTATTCTCCGATTCTACGATTTCACCTTACATGTACCATGCTTTTTAAATTATTCTACGATTCTTCCGATTCAAAGATGGCCAAAATAATCAAGCAACAGTTGCCATTGCGAAAAAGATTGTCTACTGTTTCACCAGAAATGAAGGATTAAATATCAAGCATGAATTCCTTGCTTCCATCGTCATCTGCGGTAGTCTTGAAGACTTTTGATTTCGAACTGTGAGGCGTGTGGCGAATTACTGGCGAACTAGACGCTCCGTGAGCGTACACTGGGTTGCATGTGGTACGTGAAGCGTTCCAGGAAATTTTTTCAAGTCGGGGGTCATTAAGACCATTTAAGGGGTCACCCAGAAGTCATACCAGCAGATTCCCTTTGGCTCACACGTTCATACGACGAAACATATCCTTTTGTGAGGTTAAAAACCTGGCTACTGGCCTATTAATTAATCATTTGTCAGAAAGAAGAAATTCCTGTCATCTTTAGAAAAAGTAGACACGCATTGATTACGTGTGGTATTGAAGCAACACAGCGATTTATTCCATATTGTCAACTGAGCTGCGTGTTGTCTTCCAGGAGATTCAAGTTGTCTTTGCGTAATATGTAGCTGTAACAGTGCATGATATTTATTGTTTTAGTATTGTATATCATTGTAGTGCCATGGTAGAAGTCGTAGGTAAATAGCCCTCTGAGAAGACATGTGGTTACTAGCAAAGTACTGAACCCAGAAAGATTGAAGAAAATAAAAGGGAATCGAGAAACATTGGCTTCTTGATCATTTTCAAGTTCCCTCACAACTTCTTTTCACTACAAGTTTAAAGGGGCTAGGTCACGCAATTTTAGGCAATTTCAGCATTGATCAGATGGTCATAGAATTAACTGAAATAACAAAATAACGGCTCAAAACTACAGAAGAACTCAAACAAAACAGGAAAGCTAAGAAGGGACAAGGATGGACAAAACTGGGAAGGATTGAAATGGATTGTATTTGGGTAAATTTGAAAAACGTCGGCCCACCTTTTTTCAAATTTGTATCAGTTTATATCAAAATGTCATTTAAACAGCTGGAAAATCATTCTCAGTTGTTATGTTGCCGTGATTTTGCAAATGAAAGACTTGCTCTGCCAATTTGACATTTAGAGCTCATAACTAACAAAATTAAACAAAATTACCTAAAACAGCGTGACCTAGCCCCTTTAAGAGTGCACTCTGAGCATCTGACAGTTTTGTAATACTAAAGTTTACTAAAGTTTTCCAAAATTACGCTGTCCGGCGGGGTTAGTATCTGGATGGGTGACCTTAAAAAATAGACCACTTCGTATAACAGAAGGATTGGACCGAAAATTCTATTATAACGCTAACAAATGCGAACTAAGCAAGGTACAGATTTCGTTAGCTTTCTTTATGCAAAACAAATATTGATGCAAAATTTAATAAATTTTGATACACAGTTTTTAGGAAGAGCAGAAGGAAGTTTCCAGGACAGTCGATCGACAATAAAATATTTTGCCATCAGCAAAAAAAATTTAGGACATCAAAACAACATTAATTTTGAACCACGAATATAAAAAGTTACGATCAGGGACAAACATTTTAAGAGATTTTTGCTACGTTCAATTTTGTCATTTTACTTTTGGCTGTACAAATAAATCGCAAAATGGAAAGTGACATCGGATTCAGCGGGCGCCGTGATCAAGTTACCGCGGCGTGTTTACTCGCGAAACAGTGAAGCATCTGTGTCAAATGATGGCAAGATACCGGGTTTTTGTTTTTGTTAGTTTTCTTTTTCTTTCAATTGTTATAAACTGACAAGAAATGTGCGGATTCAACACAAAGATCACAATCGCCCAGCGCTTGAGGTTGACCATTGTTTCTGCAAAGTCAAAAATTTACTCTCCAAGACGAGGTTATTTATCACCAGGTAATTCCATCGTTTTGGGAATAGCAGCTACTTTATTATTCATCAGCGTCACAAATTCTTGACGGGGCTCATTGTGTTGAAACTCAAGCACGCTTTCAACAGACCTGTTTATTTTCGTGACTTAGCGCTGCTTACGGTGCACTACCACAAAATCCTTCCTTATCATATTTCAACACACGTATGCAAATTTGTTAAGCTCGAAAATTACACAACATGACAAAATTTCACAAAACGTGGAAATCTCACAGATCTTTTCCAGCGAAAAATTTATTGAAACAAACAACATATTTGCTATTAGAGGCAAAAACTCCTTCCTATTTTAATTGTGTGCGTGCAAACGAGACACACAATCGGTGTCACAAAGCATATGCAATTAAATAAATTGCTGACAGTTCACATCAAACCCTTTTAGAAAGAACCTTGACCGTAAATAATAGAGCACCAAAGAGACAACAATCTTTCATTCAAAAAGTTTTTCACTGTCACATTTCCATGTTTTTTTTTACCTTTGCAGAGTTCAGTACAAAATAAATGTTACTTGCCAGACAACTTAGATGCGACTTCAGTAATCACTGTGATGCATTCAAGGCGTTCGATTCCTTCAATGTTTGTTAAATCCATGAAAGAATTGCCATTTGATATCAGTGTTGTGTATAATACTAAGTTAGTAAAATATTAGAAACAAAGCTCACTTGATATCCAACGGCGAAAAATGAAATTGTTGTCGAAGACTCGTCGCTTTAAAGATTTCAGATATTTATTTTTCAGCGCCTGTCTGGCTCACTCAATGGACGTTCCATTCTTGAGCTCCATGAGGGTATATTTTGTTTAAAGATCCACTAAAACGCCATTTGCGTTATAATGACTTTCGACGGTATTGAAGGTTAATTAAATGTCCCCCTGTGTGCACCAGAGAAATCTACGCATTACCCCAGCCCCCTCAAAAGTAACAAAATATGCATAGAAGACTCTATGTACAAAAACACCACTTAGCAGGGGAGTGGCAGGTAAGAATTTTACCGACATGTAAAAAAATAAAACAAGACGCTCAGTGAGCGTACACTGGGTTGCCTTTGGTACGTGCAGCGTTCCAGGCAATTTTTTCAAGTTGGGGGGTCATTAAGACCATTTAAGGGGTCACCCAGAAGTCATACCAGCAGAGGCCCTTTGGCTCACAGGTCCGCACACGTTCGTACGACGAAACAGATCCTTTTCTGAGGTTAAAAACCGGGTTACCGGCCTATTAATTAATCATTTGTCAGAAAGAAGAAATTCCTGTCATCTTTAGAAAAAATAGACACGCTTTGCTTACGTGTGGTATTGAAGTAACACAGCAATTTATTCCATAATGTCAACTGAGCTGCGTGTTGTCTTCCAGGAGATTCAAGTCGTCTTTGCGTAATATGTAGTTCTAACAGTGCATGATATTGTTTTGGTATTGTCTATCATTATAGTGCCATGGTAGAAGTCTTATGTAAATAGCCCCCTGAGAAGACATGTGGTTACTAGCAAAGTACTGAACCCAGAAAGATTGAAGAAAATAAAAGGGAATCGAGAAACATTGGCTTGTGGGCTGACATGTTGATCATTTTCAAGTTCCCTCACAACTTATTTTCAACTTATTTTCAACTTATTTTCAACTTATTTTCAACTTATTTTTATCACAAGTTTAAGCGTGCCCTCTGAGCATCTGACAGCTTTGTAATACTAAAGTTTACTGCAATTAATCCCTGTCCGGCGGGGCTAGTTTCTGGATGGGTGACCTAAAAAATATTCCCCATCGTAAAGCAGAAGCATTGGACCAAAAATACTATTAACGCTAACAAATGCAAACTCAAAAAGGTACAGATTTTGTTAGCTTGCTTTATGCAAAACAAATATTGATGCAAAAGTAAATAAATATTGATACACAGTTTTTAGAAAGAGAAGAAGGAAGTTTCCAGGACACCCTGCTAGCAGAGCCTTTCTTTCGCTTGCTCGATTTTGGCGTTCTCGAGAAAGGCTCTGCATGAATCGAGTAAGATCTTTATTGAATATGCGCTGCATGTTGCCAGGATACAGTCTCGAACCCAAGCCTAATATGCCAGAGCTCACCGCCATCTTGGTTTTTCATGGTACAGCGGGCTTAATTATAACCATCGGTTTTGTCACTAAACGGACGCTCCCACTGGAAAAACCGGTTTGACGAGAGAAAACAAGATTGAGTAGTCCAGAAGCTCGGGCTGCGGCGGCTTCAAAGAGTTGACGCGATTCGGACAGAGCCTACTTTTCTCCTCCTCACTAAAGAAAAAGACAAAAGGAGGCTCTGCTCGCAGGGTGTTTCCAGGACGATCGATCGAGAATAAAATATTTACGACATGAAAACAACATTAATTTTGAACCGTGAATATAGAATATAAAAAGTTACTATCAGCGACAAACATTTTGGGAGATTTTTGCTGCGTTCAATTTTGTTATTCTACGTTTGGCTGCACAAATAAATCGCAAAATCGAAAGTGACATCGCCGGAATTCAGCGGGCGCCGTGATTAAGTTACCACGGCATGTTTACTCTCCAAACAGTGAAGCATCTGTGTCAAGTGAGTTGGGCGATTGTGATCTTTGTTTTGAATTCGCTCATTTATTTTCAAACTTTATAACACTTGGCAGTAAGTTTCTTTTTCTGTCAAGTGTTATAAAGTTTGAAAATAAATGAGCGAATTCAAAACAAAGATCACAATCGCCCAACTCTTGAGGTTGACCATTGTTTCTGCAAAGTCAAAGATTTACTCTCCAAGACGAGGTTATTTATCACCAGGTAATTCCATCATTTTGGAAATAGCAGCTACTTTATTATTCATCGGCGTCACAATTTTTTGCTGATTTTGGGGCCCATTTTGTTGAAACTCAAGCACGCTTCCTTACAGACGTGTTTATTTTCGTGAACCCTTCCTGCTTACAGAGCACTACTAAAAATCCATCCGTATCACATTTCAAGCCAGGTATGCAAGCTCGAAAATTCATTACACAACATGACATTATAATTCAAAAAGGCAGAAAACATGACGACATCCTTTTCGAGCGAAACATTTATTGAAACAAACAACATATTTGCTTTTGGAGGCAAAAAACCCTTGCTATTTCAATTGTGTGCGTGCAAACAGAGACACAATCCGTGTCACAACGCATAAGCAATCAAATAAATTTCTGACAGTTCACACATCGAACCCTTTTCGAAAGAACTTTGACCGTAAATAATGAAGCACAAAAGAGACAACAAGCTTTCATTCAAATAATACTTCATTGTCACATTTCCATTTTTTTTTACCTTTGCAGAGTTGAGTACAAAATACCGGTAAGACAACTAAGATGCGACTTGAGTAAACACTGTGATGAATTCAAGGCGTTCGATTCCTTCAATGTTTGTTAAATCCATCAAAAAATTGTCATTTGATTTCAGTGTTTTATATAATACCAAGGTAGTAAAATATAAGAAAGAAAGCTCACTTGATATGCCACGGCGAAAAATTAAATTTTTGTCGAAGATCGTTACTCGTGGCTTTAAAGAATCCAGATATTTGTTTCAGCGCCTTTCCTCTTCATCCAATTGACGTACCATTCTTGAGCTCCATAAGGGTATAGTTTGTTTAAAGATCCACTAAAACTCCATTCACGTTACAATGACTTTCGACGCCATTGCAGGTTAATTAAATGTTCTTCTTTGTGCAGGGAAATCTACGCATTACCCAAGCCCCCTCAAACCTAACACAATACGCACAGAAGACTCTATGCACAAAGACACCACTTAGCAGGGGAGTGACAGGCAAGAATTCTCCCGACACGGAAAAAAAAAATAAAATAAAAGACCCACGAAATGAAACAGAGATTCCGACTGGGTTTGGCAACCCAGTAAAAACGACGAAATGCAACGCAGATTCCGACTGGGTTTAGCAACCCAGTAATTACATTTGCTTGAATCTTCCTTTAGTGACATAGCCTCCTTTGTCCTGGGATCATCTGTTGCTCTTTCACACAAGGAGGAAGCGAGTAACTTTGAAATGTAGTAAATCCAAGCTTCTCCAAAATAACGTTCAGAGAAAACCATGCTCACGTATGATGTCTTCGGTTGTTGGGCTTCTGAAGGCTCACCGGGGCTGCTTTTCGATCATC
>NC_090895.1:6343697-6348697 GCF_036669925.1 Montipora capricornis | reverse complement strand
AAGCCGTTTTGTGACCCCTCTTTGCCTGTTTTAGCACTGGGTAAAGCTCTTTTCTTATTTCATCTACTTCTTTCGGGAAGTCATCAGCCACACCAAAACTTTTCCCCCTTGGCAAGTGCTTGATGTGCGATTTGATTTGTTGCTTATCTTTGAGGAGAGAAACCTTGGCAATTATCGGTCTTGGATGCTGATTTATTTTTTCCTCGGGTGCACGGGTTGGGATTCTGTGAACTCGCTCAAATTCAATATCGTCAAGGTGCTTCTTTGAGAGTTTCATTTCTTTAAACTTAAACTAAGAAAGTTTCTCAGGAACGCTTCTGTATCTTCTGGGGATTCCTGCTCGTTATCACTAATGCCAAAGAATTTGATGTTATTTCTTCTGTTGAAGCATTCTTGTTTCACAACCCTGCGCTCGAGCTCCTCTAGTTTGATTATCTTGCCGGTTGTTATTTTCAGTGTCGCCGCGGTCACGCTGGCTTGCTCCTTCAAACCTTCAACTTCTGCTTGTGTTAACTCGAGACTCGCCCTAAGTTCTTCCTTTTCCCTTTCGAGCCTTGCTACTTGGATCTTCAAGTCTTGTATTTCGGGTAGCACAGATAGTAATTTATCTAGCTTGTCTTCTATATCGTTCAGCTTCGTGTTGCACATCGAGCAGCCATGCTCGTGTTGCTCGCAATCACTGAGGGCCTCGTCATCAGTCTGAGATCCTTGTGCTCGCATTCGTTTTTTTCTTCGGGATTCTCTTTTCTTTGCGATCTTCGCGTTCGATTGATCAGCCTCTTCATGGTTTGTTGCGTTATCCGCCTCCGTAGGCATCTTGATTTTTATCGAGAACGCGGAGCATCAGAGAACACATCCGCCATCTTTCGAGTTTCCTCGCTTGGCGATCTCCCGAAAGCTATCTAAACTAGAATTGGAAGGCTACAGAGGCCCCGTGCACTACATTTCCCATCATGAAGTCCTAAGACCAGAAAGCAAAAGCACACGGGTACGCATTGTCTTCAACTCATCAGCTGTATTTCGAGGACACCGACTAAACGACTACTGGATGAAGGGACTGGACTTGCTAAACGATTTGTTCGGAGTAGTCTTGAGATTTAGAGAGAATGAAATTGCCTTTATTGGAGACATATATATCTAAGATGTATCATAGAATCCGCATACCAGAAGCGGACCAGCACGTACACAGGTTCCTGTGGAGAAACCTACAGACAGATCGCGAACCAGATATCTATGTCAAGACAGTTAAATAAGGAAGACAGCAGACGAAGCAAGAGAAGATTTCTCAGAAGCAGCACAAGTTCTCAAAGACAACACCTACATGGATGATATTTGCAATTCAGTCCGCACCGAGGAAGAAGCACGAGAACTAACGAAATGTATAGACAGTGTACTCGAAACAGGAGGTTTTAAAGTCAAAGGCTGGCTTTCAAGTAAAGTTAGTTCTAACACCGATCAGGAAGACAGAAAGGAAGCAGCAATTTTAAAGAAGTCAATGAAGAAAAGGTATTAGGAGTGGTATGGAACAGTCACACAGACATGTTTACCCTTAACCTGAGTCACTACTCTCCCAAGAACCGACTATGCTTTCCAAGAGAACGATCCTGAGCCAGGTTGCTCGAATCTACGATCCAATTGGCTTTGCATCTGCATTTCTTATCAGAGCCAAGATAGGCCTACAGGAGCTGTGGGAAAAGGGCGTCGGCTGGGACGAGAAATAACCTTCCGAAACTCAAGAAAAATGGACCAACACGTTTCAGGAAATGATGAGCCTCAATGGGACAACCTTCTAGAGATGTCTGACACCGCCTTATGCAGTTGGCCGCCCTGTACTATGTGTTTTTTCTGCTGCCTCTGAAGACCATTGTGGACGAATCCCGTTTCCAATTTGAGAAAGTCATCCTTTTCCTGGATAGTAGGATAGTTCTACCATGGATCCGTAGCGAGGCTAGGAGGTTTAAACCGTTTCTATCAGTCAGGGTTGGTGAGATCCAAACCAACACAGACCCTTCCCAGTGGAAACATATTCCTGGAGAGATGAATGTAGCTAACGATGTTTCTTGTGGCATACCAGTACGAAATTTGGTTAAGAGGTGACAACATGGTCGATGACTGCGATGTCGCCTTCAGCATCGTCAGATTCAGAAGATGGGTAGATGGCCATACACACTGAAGCATCGTTAAGGCTTACATCACTTATCAACATAATCACGCGACATTGTTTGTTCGTTAATGCTCTTCTTTCGCGATAACGAACAAACAATGTCGTGTGATTATGTTGATAAGTGATGTAAGCCTTAACGATGCTTCAGTGTGTATGGAGATTAACTGCAGAGAGGATCAACGTTTGCTGGTCTACGAAACAGAACTGTATTAAAATCCATATGTACTCATATTGAGTAGACTACATGCTGATATTACTGCTCCTTATCTGTAGAGCACTCTTCTGGAATCAACAGTGAACATCACTTATATATATATATATATATATATATATATTCGTACTGGCTCGTGACTACATCGTTTGATTTCGAGTTCTTCATTCTAATATATATATATATAATATATATATATATGTATATATCTGACTGAATTTACAAAAAGGTACCTGCTTGTACTTTGACAACTTAGCACTTTGAGATGCAGGAAAACGTTCTTGCTTTACATAGCTATGATTCCAGCAACGAACAACCTTTATTTCATAGTTGTAGGCATCTGATTTCTGCAATTAAGCAATGTCATATAGAAATACTGACCAGGACTGACATACTAACATCACACTCAGCCTACCCACCCTCAGTAAGTGACTTTGCTTTGGTCCGACAAGTTTCGGCTAAGAAACAGATTGTAGCATAGGGCCTCTAGAATTTATCTAGCCATGTCTTGACGGAGCCTCCCCTGGGTTTTAGACCAGCACAGTAGCTTGAAAACAGGCTTCGCCTGTTTTCAAGCGAAAATCTACAGAGGTATCTTTTTGAAAATTCGGTCAGATATCACATCTTAATTGAGCAGAAATTGTTTACACCAACTGCTCAAGAAAATTCTACTCAGCTTGAGGTTCAGATTACCCATAGCATTCAATTATTTTTCATTCTACCTTGTTTTCTGACTGAAATTACAAAAAGATACCTGCTTGTACTTTGACAATTTAGCTCTTTGAGATGCAGAAAAACGTTCTTGCTTTACATAGCTATGATTCCAGCAAGGAACAACCTTTATTTCATAGGTGTAGGCATTTGATTTCTGCAATTAAGCAATGTCATATAGAAATACTAACCAGGACTGACATACTAACATCACACTCAGCCTACCCACCATAGGGCCTCTAGAATTTATCTAGCCATGTCCACGTGTTGGGTAAGGCAATAAGGCTTCCATGGGATATTAAATATTACTTCTTCTGAAGTCACCTCAGTGATGTTTGAAAGATTAGTTCGAAATATAGCAGACATATTAATGGCCTTAACTGCCTTAATGGCTGATGATATTAGCCTTTTTCTCACACATATTCATTTTTTGTTTAAATTTCCAGGTCCAAGTCACAAGTTGCCAAATGACAATGACTCTGACTTCTTAAATTAAAAGATGTTGTCAATGGAAAGGTTAGAGTCTAGTTACTGACAAAATATAACCGTCCCATCTATTCTAGTCTAATTTAAAGACAAATTAAGATACGTGGGAAGGACCCGGTTTTCATAAGATCAGCTAGATGATTTGAGGAAATGCCAGCACTTTGGTTTGACAAATAACGTCAGTGTTTGGAAGTAAAATTTGGCAGCATAGGCAACAGAAATATGAGCATTGTTTAATAATTTGTTGAATTTATGTGAGACAATTGATTTCAGTTAAAGATATATCCAATGCTAAAACAAGATGTCTGATTTATGTGAGATATATAGATGAAGTTTTGAAAACAAGGTCAAACTTGGCTGCAAAATCCAAAGTGCAACTGCTGCCTTTGGCAGCATTTGCACTGACGGTGAGCTTTAAATTCCTAGGGGGGGCTGCGTCATGGCTTGTCGCATGCAAGTCTAACAAGTGTGAGGTGTTAGTCCATAGCCAAAACAAGTCACTAGACCTCTCTATGGGAGGGTGAGGAAAGTAAATGATGACCTATAGGGTCTGAAAAAAAGTTAAAGTTATCCAATGTTAAAAGAAGTTGTTGCATTTATATAGATATATAGCTGGAGGTTATGCCTTTTTTTTTTAAGAATGCAACTAAGAGGTTTTTTTATTGAAAGTAGTTGTTACTTATCATTATTTTTTTTTGCAGGGCTTGATATAGGAAGATCATTGGATACAACATAGGAAAATGCTAATTGTTTTTATTGGGTCTTTGATGAGATTGTCGCTTGATTTTCTTCTGGTTAGCTGTTAATTGAGTTTAAAAACTTTCGTGAACATATTAGAGACCTACTCAAGGTTCACGGTGGAATAGAATCTCCGAGGCTTGACTATATTATTGTCACATAATTTGTGCATTAAAACAGCAACATGATGTTTTCTTTGAATAAAGTTTCCAATCGTAATGATATTTTCGTGTTGGTTTCCTTGTTTGTTTGTTTTTTTGCTTTTTTGCCTTGAGCACGCGATCTCCGTCAATACACCTGAGAACAAAGGTTCAATTTCTGCTTCTCACGAAATTAAATAAGGAAAGGGTTGTGTTCTATTTATTCTTTAGCCCTGCATTGTTGAATGTTCAATCAACAAGTATTTGTCACAATCATTAAAGAAAACGACCGAGAAAAGTAATATATGGTCATATATAGCTTTAGGCAAGCTTACAAGGAGAGCTCCCGGGTTGTTTATTCTTACTTCCCTTACTGAAACAAAGAATTGAAGGAATACAACAATTTTCATTCTTTTTTTTTTTTTGTTTAGCCTTGATTAGCGATCAAATAAAGAAAACCAAACAAAACAATCTAAAACGAATTAAAATAAGAAGAGGTGGAAAATTAATAAATCTCCCCTAACATACACCCTGCGAGCATTTAGTTTCG
>NC_090895.1:6326197-6333697 GCF_036669925.1 Montipora capricornis | reverse complement strand
TCATTTTGTGAAACACAGGTTTAAATTTCGTTTCGTTTCCTCTCGTTTTGCAAATTACAGTAAGCCGTTTTAAACAAATGAAAACCTTTTAATATTCTACGTAACAATGTAGTGGTTTTCACCTTGACATAAATTCTATAATCAAAATCGAGGTTTTATAAATTTTTATTTAGACTACTTAGACAATATAAATCTAGAATTAAGCCTTTTTACCAGTTTCCAGTGCCGTAGCGTCTTTCGTTTTAGAGCATTTTAAATTTCCGAGTTTTCACCTTGCGTGACACACTAAGATAGTGACTGGTTTAATTTTCAATTGTCGACATACTGAGTATTTGAAGTATTGGGAGATTTTGCCTATAAGTGTGTATACCAGCTCACGAGAGAAAAGAAATTGTTTTCATTGCAAAGTGAATTCTAGATGCATCGGAGTAAATTCTAGTTATAGTGTAAAAAGAGAAAACACCCCGTGCAAAACACACATGCATGTGTGAGGAACGTAATGCGGAGTTGCCGAAAGGAATTCAATTTTTTCAGTTACTAATTGCAACAGCTCAGAGCTGCAATTGCTTTTTACTGGATTTATGTATGTTAGACTAGCCAGGGTTATCATTCTAATCTTCTAAGATGTATTCACTAAACAAATGTAGGCCAAGAATGGTCACTCAGCCTCAGGAAAAATACATTTAACGGCCATCACTGAACTAGTAAAGTAGGATATACATCAGGAATGAAAAATAATTAATCTTAGAGAGTTATCGAACTCACCGATATAAATATATCAGTCCTCTAACTCACTCTAAGTAAATAAATTAAATCACACGCGTTTCGAACGTGACACTTGAGATTATGTTTGTTGCGAAGATAGTCCACGTTCTGAGGTAGTTACTTAGCAATAAGATATTTCTTTGTCAGTTTATCTAGTTTTATGGGCAAGAATATGTGCTGATGACAGGCAACGAATACGTGTCAAAGATGACGACAAATTTCAATTAACATAGCTTTTTCCTAAGATGTTTCTTGGTTTTATCATTTTTAGCATCAGCAGCCAAGGCAAGTCTCAAACGCCGGAAGAACTGTGTTGTCGTGGATTCAGACGAGGAAACTTTAATGAGCATAAGACAAAGCTTGGAGCAGGATGTGCTTGAGGAAGATAACAGTGAATAGGCGAACACCGTTAACGAATATTAAATTTCGAAATTCATGATTTAAGTGTTTTCTTCTTGAACGGATATAAATTCAATGCAACGTTGTAAATAAATTACTTGTGATACTGGAGAAGTTATGCCGTTGTCTCAATCCTATACCAAAGAGAATAAGAGGGATTCCGCAAATTTCTAAAACAAGTTGTGTCGCGATTAATGGTTCCGGAAATTTTTTAAACCAGTAGCACATTTACCGTGACATTAATCTTAGTGCAAAGGTTAGTGGCTCCAGTGTCTTTGGACATTGTTAGGACAATTAACTCGTTTCGGAAGGGGTACCGGAAATTTCTGAAACCATCCATCATTGAAGCTGGTTTCAGAAAATTTCGAAACCAATAATCGCTAGTTTCCCTCACCTTCACGTGTGGTCAGCTGCAGGGGTTTCAAAAATTTCTGAAACCGGCAGTGGTTAGCTGCCCTCGTTTTTAGCAATGGTCAAGACAAACTGTTTCGGAAATTTCTGAAACCAGTAACGGGTAATTGCCGCTCCTGTTAAAGTTATGGTGAAGACAGTGGTTTCCGAAATTTCTGAGGCCAGCCTTCACAATGTCTTCCAAAGTTATTTTTTCGAGCCACCCACAAATGGAGATGACATGGTGTACGACTGAACGCCATCGTTCAAATGAAAGTAAACGGTAAATACTTGGACAAAAAGTGGACGAGAGGGATTTTCCCAGCCGAAAGGACATTTTTGGCGGCCAGATAATTCACTTTCCTCGAAATATCAGCCGAAAATTAAAATTCCGTCAAGGATTCAACACCGACAACCGATTTTTGTTAACTTTAGAATATCCCCTAAGGTTTTGGAACGTGTTTAGAAAACAACAAAGATAAATGACAAGGTTTTTCCCACTCCTGGAGTGGGTGTAATTCTTCAGAGAAATCGGTGGTAAATGTCTCGCCAAATGCGACGAAAGTAAATTTACAATACAGTTAAATGCAATACTCTATTGTCACTCCCCAAGGGGGTTTTTCAGTGACAATTGACATAATTAACATAAGAATTGCACATAGATAAATTTTGAAAGAACGATAACTAATTCTATTCTCTATCGCTGCGCTCAGCCGAATAGAAAACATTTCCCATGTAAACACTAGAGACGATAGGAGGGAGCCGACCAGCCATCTCGACCAGCCATTTTATTCACTGTTAGTCGTACCTTATACAACAGGGGCACCCAACGTCAATTTTCGGAAAATATCTGTTCGGAAGACAATTTGAGATCTAGAATGTTCGGAACATTTGTTGTGAAATTTCTTGCTTGTCTGCCTCTCCTAGGATTTTCGAACATCTAAAAAATGGTATAATTGCCCATTTTTAACGGATTTTTAACCTAAAAAGGTCACGTAGAATTTCCGGGAGCCTTTTTTCTGGCTGAAATTTTCGAAAAGTTAAGTCTTGATCCCTATAATTTTCGGATCACTAGACTTTCAGTTAGGAAATCCGAACAGATGAAACATTTTTAGGCGATAAAAATATGCCTATATCTACCGTTTAAATACTAAGTTACGTTTAACAATGCTATGGCTAAGTGGTTTTGAACTATATTCTCGTTGGGTGCCCCTGATACAACACTATCCGCCTCAGCGTGTTGCGAACTACAACCCACATAAGACATTCGGGCGTTTGCAGACTAATTTAGCGGTGGTTAAGCCGTATACGAAAAACCGGTGAAAAAACTCCTGAGAGAAAAACGGCCCGGAAACGTATTCTCCAAACCAATGCAAAACCACCTTAACCTCTGGAGTTTAAAGGTTGACAATAACACTATTACATAACTATTATTTATAAGTATACCGATGTGCGAAAAAATTACCCCGAGCAAAGTTCTCAAGTGGCTGATTGGCGTCAAGTGAATGGTGTGAATCGAGGAGTGGTTTAAATATGCAAAAAGGTGCGAATGCCTAGCATAGCATGCGATGATGCGCGTACCTATGAGAAATTCATTTTAGATGATTGGGTAAAAACAGGTGACGGGGTAGCTCATAGTAAAAAATCCTGTAGAAGATACTTTCTTAACTGGAGTTACGTTTAAAACTATTCAAACACTGGCTAAGCTTAATTTCAGGTGGTAGATTATTCCATAAATAGCAATTCTATAAGAAAAGGATCTCTGCCCTGTTTTACTTTTAAATAATGGAATATTCAATAGCTGCGAACCTCTTGTCGCCTGCCCACTTACGTTCCCTCTAAAAATAAGTTTATTACCTAAATATTCTGGGGCCATTCCAGTCACAAATTTGACAGCCATAACGGTATCCCTGGTGTGTAAATTATTAATTTTAACTGGCAGCCACCTTAAGCTCTTTAACACTGGAATTATATGTTCACATTTCTTTGTAGTACTAACTATGCGGGCAGCAAAATTTTGAACAACTTGCAACTTCCTGTTTGTATCGGTAGTGTTCGACCACACTGAGGAACAGTAGTACAATGTACTGAAAACTAAGGCATTGATGATCCTTATTAGTAAATCTTCGTTGAAAATATGTTTCACAAGGCTTATCTGTCCTAATGCTGACATACAAGAGGGAACAGTGTTGACAACGTGATTGTTAAAAGTTAAGTTTTTATCAAAGATCACACCAAGGTCCTTAACAGATTGTGTCGGTAAAAGTTCTTTACCTAAGAGCGAGAGATGGAATTGTGAAGTTCTTTCTGTCATCTGTCTGCTGCCATATATTAGTTTGGTCTTATCCGGCTTAATTAACAAGCTTTTGTCAAAACACCAGTCGCGAAATCTTAAAAGGTCTTCATTCATAGCAGCAACGGCATTTTTGCAATCATGTACGTCAAACGACATGTACAATTTGGTACCATTTTTGGGGATAGTCGGTAGGTCGTTCACGTAGATGGTAACAAGTAACGGCCTCAATACACTTCCTTGTGGGATTCCCTTGACCAATGGCAACGCATCCGAGAGTGTGGAATTAATACGCACGACTTGGTTTCTTCCAAACAAATAGCTAGAAAACCATCTGAGAGCTGATGCTGAAGCACCAGCTGATGCTGAAGCCTATTCTTGATATTAGCGAAAAAAATCAAAATTTGTGGAATGTAAGATCGGAAACATGCGCACTCGATTGTGGTGTTATCATGTTTAAAATCCTGGGTATTGATACTCGTGATGATGTCACGTGCACGTTGAGGCCATGAACGGTTCAGTAATGAATCTAGAGGAAGACAATGTTACTATGGCTATTTTCAGTGAATCAATCAAATTGCTCGTTTTATACTTTTGACCCCATGCTAAAAACTCTGATGGTATGCCATATTCTCATAGCACAACAACTGTATTTAAACTTGGAGATTTAGGCGTAGCAGGAGCATTTTAATGTTCTTTAGCAAATGAATTGACTTGTGAGTGTGTTGAAATTATTACTGGGTTGCCAGTATGGCAATCCCAGTCGGAAAGTGGGTGGGATTTGTTCGTTTTATTTGTTTTATTTTATTTTATTTTTTCCGTGTCGGTAAAAGACTTGCCTGTCACTCCCCTGGTAAGTGGTGTCTTTGTGCATAGAGCCTTCTGCGCGTAATTTCTTAGGACGAGTAAAGGACTTCGACAACAATCTATCGCCCGCCGAGCCGAAATCAAAGTGAGCTGTATTTCTAATATTTTGCCAAGTGTGCTGTTATGTAGAACACTGAAACCAAATGGAAAATTCTCTGGTAACTTATGGGTTCAACAAAGACAGAGAACGAATCGAACACCTTACATGGATCTGTGATCAACTCTGCACAGTCTTCAGGTAAAAAAATAATTGGAAATGTGACAGCCAAGAATTATTTGAAAGAAAGCTTGTCGTCTATTTTGTGCTTCATTATTCAAAGAAAAGGTTCTTCATGGAAACGGCTTGATCCTGAAATTTAGTTTGTTGCAATATTGCGCATATTTGACACGATTGAGTTTCTTCTCTTCACGCACCTAATGAAATAGAAGGGGTTTTTGCCTCTAATAGCAAATATGTTGTTTGTTTCAAAAAATTGTTCGCTGGAAAAGGTGGCCTTTATGAATTCATCATGTTTTATGATATGCGAGCTTAACTGGATAGTTTTTGTTGCAATAGTTAAGGATTTCCTTGTTATTCAAGGAAAAGGTTCTTCAGGAAAGGGTTTGAACCTGAAGTACATGGTGATTTGACACGATTGAGTTTCTTGTCTTCACGCACGCAATGAAATAGGAAGAGGTTTTCGCCTCTAAGAGCAAATATGTTGTTTGTTTCAATAAATTCTTCGCTGGAAAAGGATTCTGTGGTATTTTCTGCCTTTGTGAATTATAATATTCATGTTGTGTATTGAATTTTCGAGCTTAAGGTAATTCATTAGTATTGCATTGCGCATCCCTACTGCGCACGATTTTCGCGTCATTAGCGCTCGCACATGTGTCCACCAGACCCTACTTACAAGAACGATGATGTGTTTACACACCAACGTTGCAGGGACCACCGTAGTTACGAGGACCGATACCCGGTCCTCGTAAACCTTATAGCTCCAAACTGTCTAAAATGTTCAGCAATGTCTCCCCGACTAGTTTAAGAGCTGGTCCTCGTAAGACCACCGAAACCGTGTGTAAAATGGCGGTCCTCGCAAACCACCCAACATGGGTTTCAGGTTTACTTGACATTTCCATTACTACCTGGATACTTTGGGAAGAGTAACGCAAGCTGAGGATAACAGTCGATATACCCTCTAATAAAAGTTCCTTTCAGATCCTTTTTACACTCTACTTTAAATTTTTGATTATACACACCATTTTGCGGTCCTCACAACATTGGTGTGTAAACAAAGGATATTCCCTGAATGTAAAAAAAAACTTGCCCATCTAAATGCTTCTTTATTTAACAATTATTCGCCGAAGGTGAAGTGATTATCGGTGAATATTCACCGAGACGAAGTCCAGGTGAGTATTCATCGATAATCACTGAGCCTGAGGCGAGTAATTGTTTTAGTATAAATACACAGGTGATTATTTCAAAAAAGAGAAAAAGAAAACATTTTCAACGCGAAATCATTTTCACTTACAGTGGCAAAACGACTACTGGCAGCCATTTTGTCCGTCCAGGTGATTATCGGCTGATAATCCGAGATAGGGAGCCAATGAGAGCGTGCGATTTTGTAAAATCACCTGTGTATTTATACTAAATGCAATTATTTCCATCCTTTTCTTTGGTTATAGAGCAACCGTCGTCTATGAGAACAGTTATTACTCCATGGCAGCTATCGTCATGCTTTGCTTAGTTGCTGCGAGTGCTTGTTGGGGGTCACTACAGACTGAATGATAAAACTGGATCGCTCCACCAGCTATCTTATTACATGAAATTTTCGCGACAGCTTAATTTCGCGATTTAAAAAAAATCGCGAAATTTAAGTGACGCGAAAATTAAATGTCGCGAAAATAACATGACGCGAAAATTAATTGACTCACATTATGTCAATAACTAAAACAGCGACTTTATTACACACGTTTATAACAATCATTTTGAGCTATTCTGTGGTAATGTTCTGGTCCTCTCCATCGCTACTGCTTTCCGTCTCTACTCCAGGTAGCACTTCTTTTGTACAATCCTCAAACTGTCCATTTACTGGCTCCTTGAGTGTGTCTCACTCAAAAACGCGAAATTAAAGTGAGTCAAAATGCAAAATTTTCGCAAAATCGCGAAATTAAGGTGTCGCGAAATATGCGAACCTCAAAATCGCGAAATTAACGCGTCGCGAAAATTTCATGTAACAAGACGCCTACATGGGCGTATCCGTGGAATGCGCAAACAGTTAAGACAAATTGTCCAGTTACAGTCAACTTCAAGTACAGGTAAACTTCGGAAAATGGCGACAGATTACCAGAAAGATAAATCTGTAATATAAAAACTTGTTATTAATGTTACTAAATTTGCAAATGCAAACAACGGAGCCCTATTAGCAGGTTATCAGGATACGGGATTTTTTATTTATTTATTTTTTGGAATGCTCAAAAATCTAAAAAATTCCGTAATTACGTGTTCTATAGTCCAGTCCAAAGTTTTAATTTTACAATTCCATAATCTTGATTTCAGTATTAGAGTAACTTGGTACCACTGAAACGTTCCACAATAACTTGAAATCTCGTTAGAGAAAAAAGCTTCAATCCAGTAGTCCAGTCCGGGCTTAGATCGCCAAAACTCCCTCTATCATCGATTCAAAACTCAACAAAAGCTACAAGTGGTAAATAGTTCTCAGAAACTACAAAAGTTCGACATGATTCTACACTTGAGCTGGCTTCAAGGCTGACATGTTGATCATTTACAACTTCTTTTTCACCAC
>NC_090895.1:6313550-6321097 GCF_036669925.1 Montipora capricornis | reverse complement strand
TATTGCATGTTTATTTTCAATCAATTAAACCTAATTATCATTAATTTTCATACACTTGAATGATAATCTGATTTCTTATCGGTGTATATGAGCCTTCTGACAACGACTTTCCCCAGTATACATTGACCCAAAGCTATTTTCCTAAAAGGAAATATTATTATACCACATATATATCTGTGGTATTTCATTTTCACATTGAAACCATTAGATTGTTGTATTGTGGTTTTATCTCTCATCTCATCGATTGACTGCAAGTATTGTCATGTCAGTCTAAAATCAGTATTTTAATTGTCTTCTGATTGCCAACAGGGAACCACAGCATGTTTAGTGCCCACATTCTGATTTTTACAACTTGTTATAATTTGTAATTTATTTTGTGGTAAAGTTGACATAATCAAGCACATGTACATTGTTGAACAGGCTATTCCATAGGATTAGCAATCTGCTTCTTGTACTTTTCAAGCTATGAAAAGATCTTTTCCGCGTCTTGTCCTACCAGTGAAGACAATGTGATGTCTTGGACTGCTTCTCATGAAATCTGTTGAGCCTTATTAAAAAAGGGCACAATTTGTGCAAGTCCTAAACATAAGCATCTCATCATCTTTAGCAGTTCTTGTCAAATGAGCCTAGGGTTAGGGGTGGATCTTTGCTGTTTTATCAAACTGTCTTTTAATCTGCTGTTTTGGAGGCAGTGACAATGGCACGGTTTGTTTTATTTGCCTCCATTCCTTAAACTACATTTTTGTTTCATTTCATTTACTCAGAAACGAATTGTATCTATTTAGACTTCAGGGTGAACTATTTATACAATGAAGTAGAGTGATCATTCAAAACAGAGTTTGTAATTGAACGTCTGAACATCTATGAGACGTAAAAACAAACTTGTGAACATGTGAACCTGAAGTATAGCAAATCATAATGCTGACAAGCATGAAAGTGAACGAAATGGGTCATAAATATGAAGTTTTCACTATCTGAATGATTTTCGGTTATATTAAAGGGATATTGTTGAACAATCCAAAGCTATCTCTCTTCATGGTAATAAGTAATGTAAACAATCTTCCCACTGGTGAGTTGTAGTACCGGTAGTAATTGGGTTTTCCAGGAACCAGTTATTATTTTAAAGCTAGTACTGGTAACTTCCTAGGTTCACATGTACCACAAGTAATGGAAGATTCACAGAAAATGGAATTTGAAATTTTATGCTGTGGCATTTGAAGGAAAATTAGGTATTTGTAGACAAGTATCATTCTGTTCTTCTCTTTAATGGTTAATATTCCTTGACAGGCTTCTAACCGTACAGATAGTTTGCATCCACATTTTTGTCCTTCTTTGTTGAGAGTTTCAATAGACAAAGCGAAATATATATGACCGACCAAATGACCCACACTACAGTATTTTATCTTTTCTCCTGCCCTTACCATTCCAGAAACAAAACACTATCTATTTTTGTGAAATAGTTTCTTGTTGCTGGTGAGGTTGCAAATTTCCTGTGCTTTGTCACCTTCAATTTTATTTCCCAATCCCTCTGTCCAGTCCGCAATCTTCCCCCACATCACTCGATGTACCACATCTTCAGACAGTAATTAAAATGCCACAACTTGAGCAATGCTAGAGAATATTTTCGAAGCATGTTTTGAAAACGAATAATTCAACTTAAATTATTGGAGTACAAGAAAACTCACGGGAGTGTGATGCTAAAAAAGTAATGTGTACAAAATTAAAGAATACTGTTTAATATACATATTTATATTTTTAAATCAGAAGAAGCAAAAATTGAAGTCGTTAGCAAATGACAGGTCAATAAGACTATAAGGATAAGCCTTAAAATTATTTTCAAGAATAATAATTATTGTTAAGACTTCACAATCTTAAATAACCCTCTTGGAAAATTACAAGATGACATGCACTTTGTTTGGGGTGAGGAGATTAATATTTTTTATTAATGAAAGTAAAAGGCAACGATGAAAACCGACCGAGCTAGATCTCTCTGTGCACCACTAGCTGAAGAGTGTGGAAGGGATGGGAAAGAATATGGATTACTGCAGCTGCAGGTCTATTGAAATAAAACACAGGTCACATTCCACAGGTGAGTGTACATGTCACCGTGCTGCAGACAAATAAACAACACCAAAAGTGTCTGCTAGCGCTAATCACTCAACAAAAATGTTGTTTCAGGTCTCGGGGAAACTTTTGGCTTAGTTGTTGATTATTGGAGCAGCGACCTCTAGTCTTGACCTGTATTTAACAGACCCGCCTTCGTTGCAGCTGTCACACGAGTCAACAGAACCACATACAACTGCTAAATCAACCACATCAATAATCTATGAACCCTGTTGCACAATTTTATAATTTGTAACAACCTGACATAGTGCAAACACTCAACAACAGTAACAATACTCGTGTCAAGGAATTACAATTGTGAGACGCCAAAATGAGCCAATACGTAAAGGTAGCTACGAAATAAAATCAATTAATTACCGTTGTGTCTTTCAAAAACCATTATATCCTTCTATATTATAGAGCGATCGATATGCATGCCAGAGGTCGTGAAAAGCCAACGTAGTTTTAATTGGAATCGAGGCCTGATGTAGATCATCGTACAACGTGAAAAAACGGTGAATTATTTTTGACTGTTATGCTTGTTAATTTGCAGCTGCTTCTTACGGAACAGCTACAATTTTGAAAATGATTTAAACACGAATTCTGTTCTTCTTCTGCCTCTCCTCACTAGCCGCCATCTTTCTTTCGACATTAAACCAATTAGAGTTCATGTGAGAAAAGTACCAATCAGCGATCTTTTTAGTTCACTGTGTGCCAGGGTCTTTTCAAGACCCGCCGCCATATTGAAAGTCGAGAAGACCCTGGGAACGAGGTTGGATTTCTCTGTCATCTACCGCATTCTCGTTGCTCGTGCATTCATCCATCCGTATTTTTGGTTTCTTACAGCAAAGTTTACGGCTTTCGGTTTCCCCTTCGTACTCCATTTTGTTTGTTGGCAGTTGTCGTACCCAGATTCACCTTATTCTTTGCCGCCATTTTGAAAAAATTTGCATATTTGTCCACCCTCGATGGACAAATCTTGATCACGTGATCTGCTGTGTGCCAGGGTCTTCTCAAGACCCGCCGCCATATTGAAAGCCGAGAAGACCCTGGGAACGAGGTTGTCTGATTCGTTGATGGTTTTGCTTGTAACCAGATTTTTTCACACGCGCGCGCGCGCGCGAAGTAACAAACAAGATGGCGGCCAAAGTTCGATTACTTGCTGCAGGGAATTTTTATGGCAGCAGCGACGAAAACACGTTTTCTTCTTCGGAATAGCGGTATTTCAGTGGTAGAAGCTGTTCTCTGTTAATCCTTTCACTCTCGCACGATCGATTTCTCGTCCGTGGCTTCATGCAGTTGATTTGGGCAGATTCCCGAGTTAAAAAATGCTCCTGAATGTTGTCATAGATCGATTGAGGTTGTTGTTCAGCCGAGGCCGTGCTGTCAAGTCTTCTAAGGTAAGATTCGCTGTTCCTTTCGTTTTGTATGTAATCTCAAGGCAATATAAGCTGGCGCAGCCCATTAAATGTTCTTTAAAAAATTAATGTATTTTACCTTCCTTCTTGTCCACAGAAACCTTACAAGAAATGTCAGCGTTATTGACGCCTTCTTCTTCTTTATCAGTTCCCATATTTTAACTACTAGTTAAAATTAGCAACGTGAATGGAGGATTTACTAAGTCGCCATGGAGTGAAATCGGAGGGTAGATAATAAGGGTACTGTAGTAATCTTTAGGTAATTAATGAATGAGCAAGCTATTGTTATTTCCTATTTTTCTGAGCCTTTTAATGGCTTGAGATAAATGTAGCAAGCTTGTGCTTCATGTTGATTTAAAAGCAATAGTTTTGAACCTCTCAATGATAACTTCAATTAGGCATTTACATTACTTTACCTATTCTCGTGCAAATGCTGCAATTTTGTTCTTACTTTTAGGTAATAAAAAACCCGATTTTTTCATTTTCTGACCATTTTACCCACTTTACACCCTGTATATAGCAATTTGTTTAAATTATATATTATTTGGAGGCGAAACCTCTGCAACATGGCCCACTCAAACACTGTAGGGAAGATATTGTTTACCTATTGTCATTAATGTGCCAACCAGAGGCTCACTGGCTGTTGAAACAAAGGGTCTTTTGTTCCTGTGGTTTGCAAATCAATGCTTGTCAACAGATATCTTCCCTATTATCTATATGTAGATGAACTTCGAGCTCACATTAGCTCTGAACTACCAAGATTTATTAACTTTAAATTCAACGAAAACTAAATATCTTATCTTCAATCCTCATCAGAAAGTAAATTTGAACTTACTTCCTTCATTAACTTTTGCTGGTCAATGCCTTGAGCAAGTTTCAATCTTTAGATACTTGGGTATGATTTCTATATTGGCCATCACCTTTCCTGGCATGATCATATTCATTTTTTTTTTTTAACAAAGTTAATAAATTTATTAACATCATCATTACGGTTAAGCAATGTCAGTAAACATTGTTTAATCAGTATCTATTATACAGTTATTTAGCCAGTTACTGTATGGCTGCATATTTCAGGGTGTTAATTATGAAAACCCGTTGTCACAGCTTTTAAAATTGCAAAATAAAGTTATTGGAATCATCAATGATGTTTCCCTACAGGTCGATTGAACTTTCACGATATTGCTAAAATGTACACATTTATTTATGCTGTCTTTGTGGTGATAAGCCATGTAATTTTTTTTTCCATATTACTGGTTTCGGAGCAATGTAAGCATTCAACTCAGGATGCATCTTTACATCATTTATTTCTTTATACTATAACCAATATATGTATTAGAAAATTCTGCCTATCCATTATTGGAAAATACTTTTGGAATGACCTTCCTCTTTAAAATCGAAACAGCACATCTAAAATCCCATTTTGAAAAAGCAATTTTTGAACACTATTTTGCGCAGTACTGATTTCCTTACTTGCTGGTATGTACTCCAGTATTGCTTGTTTAAAAGTCTAAATATTGCAACTGAATGGGATATCCTGTTCTGTAGATTGAGTATGATTTAAAGGTAAGAATATAATATTATTCTCTCTATGAGATTTTTGTTGACTTAAATATATTCACATTATGGATTACATTCACAAATGTTTTACCTGTTTATGCCATTTTGAAATGATTCTAATAAAGCATTTCAAGCAATATTTACTAGTAAAATAACTTTCAAATATCAATTTATACTTTCTTGAAAATTCTTGTAAATAAAATGACAAAGTTTGAATACGCTTCCTTTAATGTTGTAATAATAACAGTATATAAATTATTCAAGTACAACCCTTGTAAATCTTTTAAATGGAAAGAGGTAAAGTGCATAATGGTTATTATTGTAGCTCTTTTTCAAAGTTAGTTAACAACTTGAACACATTCACAGCTAATTGTTTAGGGGATTTTTTTGGGGGGTGGGGCGAGAGAGGGGCACTTTGTAACCTTTAATACCCAAATAAATGAATAATTATTTTATTTGAAATAGAAATCAAAGTCTTTCCTTTTTTCAGTACAGTTGACTGTATGTCATTTATTTCTATTGGTGGCACTGTGCATGTGATGTTCTCGGTAATACTTTCGGCTTTTAAAATTCCTGTGGTAAGCAGTTTTATGTAAGTGTAAATAGTACTTCGCCTCAGATGAGCAAATTTTGTGCAAATAAATAAATAATTTAATTATGAACCAATTATGTTTTTCCCTGCAAAATTAGTTTATGATGTATCCACACTGATTGAGATTTTTTAAAATCATGAGCTGATTTTTTAAAATCATGAGCAGCATGAGCTGCCGACTTGAGTCTCGTTCTCCGAGTTAGAATTTCTTGTGCGCGTCATTTCATCAACTTGAAACTCTCGCAGCTTAGGGAAATATGAGAATATACAAATTGAAAAAAGCTTCAAATTTAATGCTTTCTCAGTGGTTTAATTTTCAGACGTTAAAGTTTGCCAAGTCAAAGACACAATGGGGAAGAGTGAGATGATATCATAACAAGATTTGGAGCCACTTTGTAGACAAAACCGTATCACACAAAACCTGCTGTGTTGGGCCTTGCCACTTGACAATTTCTTTGCACAAATCTTTTCTTTGGTTGTTGGGCTTACTGCAGCAAGCGGGAATTCCAGTATCACGGCCTATGACAAAAGTCTCGAATGGATCGTTTTCACGTGACGTCATCATTTTCTAAAATCCAAAACTAAAGAGCCACGAAAGTTTTTATCCTCAGCAGGCATAAGAGGCGGTAAATTTGTAGCCATTTGCAATTTTAAAGCTCAATAGCGTGCTTCGTTTGCAAACCAGAGCATTTTGAATTTCTGAGTTATGGCGGTGCGTGACACGAGGCGACGATCGAGTTTATTGAGAAATATATATTTATCTCATGGTTTTGAGCCTTTTTAGAATTTAAAGCATTAGGAAAAGTGCTTAGGTAAATAGCTGTTTGTTCAGTACTGATGATCACTCGCCTAGATAGCCAAAGTAAGAAACAGATGTTGACAATATTTCCCGGCCGCCATATTGGTGCACCACAGATGTACACCAACATGGCGTTTTCATACTTGGCTCTGTAAATTTCTGCGAAACATTTCGACGAATATCTGAAGTTTGGGCAAACGCACAGGCCTAAAACTTGAGAAGTGTCTTCTTCATTTATCTTCTACAACATCTCGAATTCTTGACTTTTTCCACTGGATGGTTTTCGATTTATTTTTTTATTGCGTGACAGTGAAAACAATCTATAAGGGAATCAAAATATATTTTGCCAAGGAAATTTAAAAAATCTGGAGCACTCGTAAAGGAAAGCCTTGCGTCTTGGCTTAATCTGTTTGCTTCACGATTCAAAATCAGCCCTATTTTTTCTCCAGAACAATTCCCAACTCTATTTCGAGCATGTGGTTCAAAATTTCAAGGCTGGGAAGCTTTATTGTCCCGAAGTTGTACGGCACACAAAAGCACTCACGATGTACAGACAATTCCCGGTTTAATAACGAAAATGAAACAAAAGGTACAAAATAGCTGGTCTCACGATCCTCGTGTTGTTTGCGTTGTGTCTCCTCAAAAACCTTCCTATTTCACAATACTTCTGTCTCCTATTTCACTTGTCAATCATCTGAATACTAAATGTCACATCCGGTTGTAACGCTAGGCAGTCACGATAGTTCCGGTCACTCTCCCCTGAAAATTGAGTGTCACTAAATTTTCACTCAATCACGATCAATGTCACTTAAAGGCGAAACTAATGATATGATATTTCATTGTTTATGCACGGTAAAATCATCAGCTAAGATTACAAACAATGCTAAAATCTAAATTACAAAAGGTAAAATTTTAAAATGATTACAATAAAATACAATTAAACTATATTAATTCTAAAGCTGCTTTCCATGAATGCCGTGCTTTATACTAAAATATGTCTTTAATCAGATTTTTGAAAAGCCCAAGAGCCTGCTTGTCTCGCTTTGAGGGGTAAGCAAAGTTCAATAATCAAAGTTCA
>NC_090895.1:6278550-6311050 GCF_036669925.1 Montipora capricornis | reverse complement strand
TGCTTCCTGTTTGAACTTCTTTAGTTCCTCCACGCCATTTCCGGTTTTCATGAGATTGTCCACATAAGTGTTTTCTTTGAGCGCTTGGACAGTATCTTGTAACTCTGGTGGTTGCTTATTGAAATGATACTGAAGGGTTGCCCCGAGCATGAAGGGGCTAGCTTCTGCTCCGAAAGGCACTCTTGCGAAGCGCAAATGTTCCTCTTTGCCGTTTATGTTGAACAAGAAGCGGAATGCATCTCTGTCCTCATTTTTGATTGCGATTTGTAGGAATGCCTTTTGAAGGTCCGCCAGCAGTATGTCGGTTGACATTCGCGCTCTAATCATGATATTCCACAGCAGCGGTTGTAGAGGTGGGCCGGTGTGCATGCACTCATTCACACTGTTGGCAAGTGGATGGGGTTTCGCACTAGCGTCGAACACCATTCTCACCTTGGTTGAAGTAGCGCTCTCTCCACCACTGGCTTGTGGGGCATGTAAAATATACGTTCACCTGTTGGCTGCCCTGGTACTTTCTCGACGATGCCCTGGTCGATCTGCTCGTGAACTATGTTGTCATACTCAATCTTCAGCTTCTCGCTTCTCCTCAGTTTTCGCTCTACATTGTGAAGGCGTTTTCTGCTGGGCTCCTCATTTGTATTTGAGAGCTTGGCCCCTGGAATCCACGGCACCCCCATCTCTTACCTGCCATCACTTCTCTTCGATATGCTCTCTTGAAATTCCTTGTAGGCGTCTAGCTGATCGTCTTCCCCTCTGTCCTCTACTCCCAAAACGTCGAACGAGTATAGTTTTTCATACTCGTCAGTCTCTCTCACGTACATGCATTTGCTGTCTGCATATTCTTTACCACCATGAACAATCCAACCAAATGTGATTCCTTCAACGATTGGATCCTCCCGTTGGCCTTTGTATATATGTTCCGTCCTGATCTTGCAGTAAGTAGCATCCCCGAATATTACATGAATTGGATACTCTTCGCTTGCGGTTCTGTAGAACATCTTTCCCTGTACATGTTGGAATTTCTCTTTCAGTTCTGTCAGCGTGGGTCACTTGATAGTTGTGAAATCTGCAAGTTTGCTCCCAGTAATCTCTATTTTCTCGCTTGCCTTATTGGATTTAGCTTCAACTTTTTAGCTGCTTCCTTGGAGATAAAGTTCCTCCCCGTCTCCGTGTCTAGATACGCCCAAAACGTAGTCCCCCGGATTTTCAGCGGTACTATGGCGGGTAGGGATTTTTCCTCTCCAGATGGCGTGTATCCGCTTAGAGTGGCATTGTGATCTTGTGTCTCATTCCCCTTAGACTTATCAGATAAGCTGGTGTGGTGTTTGCTCTTACACTTATAGCACCCCCTGCTACGACATTCTTTCCCAGTGTGTCCTGAGCGGGCGCAATTGTAACATAGTCGTTTTGCTGCAAAGAATTCCCTCCGTTTCGCGATTGTGTCGAATGTTGGGCACGAATCTCCCCAGTGGTTTTGGTTACAGAACAGGCAGTGGGGGTCTTTCTGGCTAAAGTAATGGCGTTCCTTTCTTTTTGTATCCGTTTGATCTTTATAATTGTCTTCGGCCTTGTTGCGCTTGAGCCATTTTTGGATAGAATCGATCAACCTTTCCATGCTCCAATCTTCCCACCCCTCGTCCGTCCTCACTAGATCGGGTTTCACTTGGGGGAGTTTGTTTAAGGTTGACAGGACGAACCCCTTGAGCATCTCTCCCTCCCCCAAAGTTTGTAACGCGTCAAAATTCTTGCTCAACTTCTCATAAAATTCGCGCACCCTTTCGTAATTTGATCCTCTGGTCATTGGCAAGTTAATTATCTCCTCCATATGTGCAGCGACAACAGTTTTACTCTGTCCAAACTCAGTTTTCAATCTGTCCCATGCGGTTTTGTACCCCAGCGCACCCGGCTTTAAATTGGCTAATCTACTTCTCACCTTAGGGGCCACCAGCTCCAAAAGATATCCGTATTTCTCCTCGTCGGATAATGGCTTGTCGTGTATTTGTGATGTAAACATGTTCTGAAACCTGATCCAGTCAACTGGAGTGCCATTGAAAGGGGTTATCTTAAGCTCTGGTAGTTTCGCACGGGCGGCTTTCGCGGCTTTTTCCATTTCAATTTTCTTTTCCGCCATTGCTAATTCTGCTCTCATCTTTTCTTCCCAAAGTTCCTTCTCTTGTTGTTGGATTTCGCGTCTAAATTGCTCTTCCTGCTTGAATTTGGCTCTGAGTTTCTCCTCCTCGGCCTTTTGACTTTTACTTCGCTCTCTCTCCTCCAAAGCCTTGGTCAGCTTTGTTTTCATTTCCAGAAGCGGCGCGTATGTAGCCTTCAGGTCCTTTTTCCACTGTCTCACGGCTCTCCGCGTCGATATTCCACGGTCGATTTTTAGTTCTTGAAGTGTTGACACAAATTCAATACTTTCTTGTGATTGGTCATTGGACTCCTGCAGAAGTCTCATTAGCAGGAAGTTCAATCCAAAAATAAATTGCGGTCTGTGAAAACGCCGTGATAGGAATATAAGCTGTTGTTTGCTTCAAGTTATCAGCTACTAATTTAAGCAATTGCCTGTTATAGACACTCATACCCTGGGGTCTATGTTTTATATATACGTCCAAACAACTGTCTGCCCAGAAAACATTATACTTCTTACTCACGTTAGAACCAATATCAGTTTGGAACACCGCTATTATGTTATTCTCGCAATTTTTCAAGTGTCAAAAAGAGACAATTTTTCAAATTGTTCAGATAATTACGTGGGTCACTTTTCCACTTCGTATGTTTGTGTTACTGCACAGTTTTTTGTAGGCACTACTTCAGTGTTTAACTTCTTTATTCTGGCGTGGAACTTCAGCACGCTGCCATTGCCGGCAGCCATCCCTGTACTCAAACTACTCAAAACTGGCTTTTAAATTTGCTCTTGCTGATCTGTGATTGTTTAATTCATCCGTTTCCTTTCAAGAACAAAGGAGAATGAGGTGACAGCCTGGGCGTATGATTACCTGAAACGGGCGTCGCACCTGAACTAGTCGAATGAGTGAATGTTTGAAAAACTTATAAGGTTCGCCTGGGTAAAATACTTTGGAGAGTATACGCTCGGTGCCAAATAACAGCTATGGCTGGTCAAAGAGCTTAAAAAGTTACACAAAGTGATTTAAACTTTTTAGTTTTTTTTGTTGATTTAAACTTTGTAAATTTAAAGTGATTTAAACTCTCAGCAACAAAGGCGGAAAAACTTGTGGTAAATAATTGCGGTAGATACTTCAGCCTAGCTTCAGCTCGAGTTATTGAATGTTGGATAAACTAATAGCAACGGAAACCGAAGTTCCCGCGGTCCTTTACACTAACCCCTGCGGGCTAACTGCGGGAAAGCTAATGCTGCTACAGACGACGGTTTACATGAAACCCACCCACACTGAGAGACTCCTCGACGAATCATCTTACAACCCTACGTCACATAAAACGGACCTTAACGAGACGCGCGCTACTGGTTTGTGACTCACACGACAGCTTAGCAGACGAACATAAGTACTTAGACAACGTTTTCAGTAATAACAACTACAACAGCGACCTCGTTACACGCAACACTTATCGTACACAACCTAACACAACAAACACTAACTTGACACTGTGACCTACCACCACAGTGACTATACTCTACATCAAAGGAACTTCTGAGATTATCGCTAGGATCCTACATCCTTACCACATCCGTGTTGCTCACAGACCCATCATTACTTTACGAAAACTACTGACTAACGTCAAAGACAAAGACGAAACTAAGGAAAGTCAAGGAGCAGATTATAAGATCAAATGCTGCGACTGCCAGGCCACTTATATTGGTGAGACCGGCAGATATTTGAACACTAGACTGACTGAACACAGACGAGCAGCGAGGGACGGTGACATCAACAATAACCTTGCTGAACACCATCTCCAGGCAAACCTCAGAATCGACTGGCCCTCTGCTACATGTGTTACCTACAGCACTAACTACTACCATCGAATCGTACTGGAAATAGTCCAGTCAAATTGGGGTCAGACCCTCAACAAATTGCAACAAAAGGTTTTTCAACGGATTATGGCTCATTCGGATGTCCTTAACAACATATCAAAAGTCCCAAAGAATCGGAGTTCGGGAAGGCCACGAAAAACGGAAAAGAAAATTCCCATACAAAGCTTATATGAAAAACCACAGGGTACCCAATTTATATAATGGCTACTATTTTATTGTCTCAATACAGTAATAATTTTGGGCCGGGTAAGCCGCCGGATTGTTGTTTAAGTTAAAATCGTGCTATTCGTACAACTGGATAAGAATTGTCACATTGTTTACGCTCTATTTATCAATTTAAACCAGATCATAATCCAGCTACATTGCATGGTACGACTAGAAAGCCTTTTCCTCTAAAGTCGATCCCGCAATCAATCTTTAGTTTCCAAACAGTTATAGAGGTCACAATATCTGTTAATCTAAACATTCTGCTTTGTTGGTGCAGAAAAGAAAGTCCCGTCAATGGAACGTTTGACATTGGTCCCATGGGCTCCTAACAAAAGTCTATAATTTCAAATCTTATACAGACCGATGACTGCCACCCGATAACAAAGCAGGTGAGGGGTATCTTACTTTGTACTCCGCTTTAACCGCCTTTCAGAGCTAATTTGTTCAACCAGAGTCGGAATCAGAATCTCCATCGTCAGCAATTTGCTCGGGTGCGTTGGTACAAGCAGACCCTTTGCACTGACCACAAGCAGGATTACACCGTAGATCATTTTTGCGACAGGAGCAACGGCGGGTGCTGCAGTCTTGTGAACAATTACATCTCATTATCTGGAGAAGAGACTGTGGTGCGGGTGCGAGATCTGTCATGATTGGTGTCAGTTGTTCCGCTGCTGACCTCCATCCCCATTCTGCGTAATTTATGCCCTCTGTGCTATCTTTCCATTCTCTTATTTGAGGGTAGACTCGCAGACTGTGGTACTTCACCGCTGAAGAAGTAGGTGGTAAACTCTGAAGCTGTATTGACTTGGATTTACAAGCTAGCTTTTCCAAGTAGCGATGGTACCGCAGCTGGTCAAGTGTCTGTCCCGGCTTTCCTCCATATAAGCACACTAGGGCATTTTCACCTGCAGTTTTCACTTCATCTACAGTCGATGCCAGGTTGTCGAATACCAGTGCTTGCTGACGGAAGTGCTCTGAGTTCACAAACTTCTTCAGTGACATCCAAGTAGGGCGTGGATAAAAAAAAGATGCCGGCATACGTCTTCTCCGAGGTCTTTTTTGATTTTATTAATGTACCAGACTCGTCTTTTTTTGGAACTTGCCTTGGATTCTGGTCTCATGTAAAGGCGATGTGCGTCCATCTGCACGTAGTGAGCCAGAAGTATTAGGAGGTCAGTGTCATCCCCTACCAGAATTGTATTTTCCGTGTTGGCTGATTCAACTGCGGTCTTAACAATGAGAACGTCCGCGTCTCCATCTGCGTGAGGGGCTCAAAGCCTTGTTTCTGCAAGAAGGAGGCCAACTGAATAACAAATGCTTGCTTATTTTTCTTGTTTGCAAGAAAAATGTCCTTTTTCATGGGTATCTTCATATCCATCTGTGAAGGAGACAGTGGCGCCAACTTTTCCCGCAGTTCTTCTTTCTTGCGTCATGGACTTCGTAGAGACTACGTCGTACCCGTCAAACACGATAGTTGTTGCTCTTCCATACTTTTGCAAGACGTAACCACTGTAAATTTCATACACTTCTTTAAACGTGGTTCCGTGTGGCCACGATAGACGATGGAGAAGTGCGCCTCCATCCAATACGTACTTCGTAACTCCAGAGGGCTCAATCTTGGAGGCTTCGCTTAAAATTGACCACATGGCGTCAGCAAAGACCGGCTTTTGTGGTTTTCGTAGCATCAAAGATGAATCGAAAAGCGCAGTGGGATAGCTGCAGAGCTCATATCGGAATAAAGACTCCAGGTCTTCGGAGGAGCTGACTAAAATCAATCGCTGGAATAACAGCTGCGGGTCTATCTGAACTTGGTCGTTTCCGATTCGGATAGCCGACTTGGAAGCCATTGTAACGGATTGGGAAGAGCGCTTGAATGTGTATTCTTTTGTGGTTTGACCTTTAATTGATTTCAAGATTTTCTTGCCAGCGTCTTGGGCCGTGTCCACATTGACTGAGGAGTCTGCATGGACTCCCGTCATGATGTTGCGGAGCGCTGAATCTTGCGACAAAAATGGTCTTCGTTCAGAAATAGTCGTAAGGACATCAAGGGTATCCTTCACATCGCGCTTCATCCTTGAATTGGTCATGTCCTTATTCTGTTCCCCTGAGTCGTAAAGGACGCCCGTGAACTCCTGCATTGCGCGATTCGTTTCTGCGCAAGTCGGCATCGCCAGTAGCCATGTCAGACATTGTTGCTCTGTCATTCCGCGTCCTCTTGTTAGGTCGCCATTTGTTTTGAGGCTGCGCATTAGTACCTGTTCTATAACGAGGTCAGTTGATAAGCCTGCCCAGTACCTATCGCTGCGTCGCACCACATGTAAACTTGACATGAATTCTTGGCACAGCTGTGGTTGTTCTTGGGGAAGTTTGATCATGCTTTCGAGATACAAATGTACACATTTCACATAAAGGTTGTGACCAGAAGCTGCCAAATAGGGTAACATCTCATCCAAAGCATGCAGATGGAGCGGCCAATTGGCCTTGCGTTCTGCTTTAATAAACCTCCTCAGGATGTCGACCATATCCATGTATTGAACCCAAAGCGCGACTGTGCGGTTACTCTGGACCAATTTAGCACGATAACTGTTGACGGATGATTTAATCTTGATAAACTAGGGTTTTTCCCTTCGCTAAATTGTAAATTTTTGAATACTTAAGTGTTACAGTTATTATTTGAATTGACATTAAGTTATATTTGAAAGTAATTCTTAAAGTAAATGAAAACAAAAAGTTTTTTTTTCTAAGAATGCAGTATCAATTTTTTTTATCTATGTATATGTATTTGCAGGATTGTGCAAAATTACACGATTGAGAAGGAATTGAAATAAACTAATACACCTGTTGTTTTAATTGGTATCTAGTCTTTCATTTCTGATGATTTGGGGTTGATATTCCCACAAAAAGTAATAAATTCTGGCGACTTAGTCAAAAACCTTACTGTAGCCTCGTTTCCATGTTGGAATTTTTGGTTGTCAATGGGTCGAAATCAGTTGCAATTTTAGGCACTTTCCCGGACTTCGATTCTCTAGGACTTTTAGTATGTTATAGAGGAATAATTTCTCTTTAGTTATCCGTTGAAAAACCTTTTGTTGCGATTAGTTGAGGGTTATCCCATTTTTCGAGCAAATTTGACTGGACTATTAAAGGTGCTTTACTAAATTAAAACAGACACCAATAAATCTATGCCTACAACTTCTCGCACCCTACAAACGACTCATCGACGACATCAACAGACAAACAACACTCTGATTTACCCTCACAGTACTGCCCAACGTATTCTACGATAAACGTTCAGACTTTAGACCTATAGACGGATCGAAACGCACCAATCACTGTTTAGTCTTCCCAGCCAATTATATCTAGGCTCAACTGACAGTCGACCAATGAGATGACGAATAAGTTGACCAATGACATCTACGACCGGAGTTCTGATAGTATCTACTGACGTTACACAAATCACTTGACTCTGAAGATGACTTCCGCGCAGTTTGTTGACACATCAGTCAATGTCATCTCAAACAGTCCTTCTCAGGACTACAGTCACCCAGACGATCGTACTTTACTTAATTATGGGTTCAAACCATTTACGATTTTACCAAATAATGGTTATGAATTTTGGTGAGTTTACCAAAAGCACCTGGATTTTGGGAAACCTATCCGGCTCACCTCATGTAGTTAGCCCTTAACTTTAATGGAATTTCTAACCTTAATACTGTTTCAAGTCTTAGCTTTCAAGGGTTAACGCAACAACGTTTTCACACTATATAATTTATAGCAAGGGTAACAGGTGCTATACAAATACAACGATAATTCAATGCAACGCCTTGTTTTTATGGTCGAGTGATTGTCAATTTTCCTCCCTTATATCTTCACAACGTCATGACATCTATACCGGAGTCCTCCCAGTAGAAAGTCTACCATCGTTTTCCGTTGGGTGTGGAAGTTAAGAAGTCCACATTTACGGGCTATTTTGACTATTGTAGTTTTTGGTTGGGAATATACTAATGAGCTTGACATCTCTGTTTTTATCAAGTGATTTCTCAAATGCTTGGAGAAACCTTCCCATAATTCCGTCTTTTCATTGTGCATTTCTTCAATTATCTTCAACCTTTCTTTCTCATTTTCTTCACGAGCATGCGTGAAGTCCTTAAACAGTGCAACTAGGTCACTACTTTCTCTTGGCTTTGCAACTTTTCTTTGGCATTTTGTCTTCCTCTGCATCAGAGCTGACTGACTCAATTTCATTATTTGAATCTGAAACTACTGATACAATACTGTCGGCATCCTCTTCTCTATTTACTCTTTTCTTAATACCTCTCCTGTTGCTGCAAAGAGCAGCAGGTGTAACTGTGTCATCATCATGAAATAACTCGTGCATTATCATCATAGTACGTACATTTCCTCATTGGGTTGTTACCACTTTTGGTGTTATGATCAATACATGTCATGTAAGTTCTCTTAAATTTTTGAATTTTGTCTCTCAGCCTTAGGATCCAACTCCTGAAAACCCATATATTTCGTTTCCTCTCCAATTTGCTAACAAATCAATTTCTTCTTTATTTTAGGATCTTTTAAGCTTGCCCTTTTCTGGCCAAAGATTTGCAACAATCCTAGCACTTCAGCTCTGGACCAGGATTTCTTTGATCCATCAGAATTGCTACTACTGTCCTGAGGTTGCATAGTACTGCAACCTTAGGTAGAGGGTATATCCATCATTGGTAAGGAACTCTGCACAGGGCTTCGACTTCGTCTTGAGCTTCGTTGAGTACAAATCTGTGTATTTGCTATCTCTGTTGAGTGATTTATACCCGGCACTATCAGGAAGTCCTGCATAGGACTTACACTACAGTTCTGCCTTAAGCCTTGTGATCATCAGGGACAGGGCTTGGAATGCGGCCTTGTGGATAGTTTATTTGAACACCGTTCTGTTTACTCAAAAAGTGGTACCAAGTATACTCTAAAAGAAAGAGAACAAATCGAAATGACATTGGCGAAATTGTAAACTGCCTTTATTAAAAAAAAGAAAGAGGTAGCAGGCTAGAGTTGCTGTAGCTAGTGAACTTTATTAACGCTAGATGGCTCCAAATACTCTTTATAGACGAACATGTAAAGTAGAAATAACACTATTTACCAGTACCAATCATGTTATGAATCACGAAAAAAGAATTCGCTGGCAGCTACTTCCATGGCTTTTATGACAGAATACACCTTTAAACGCTGTCGTTTGCACGTTTAAGAAATATTTGACGCTCCAGTAATGAAAAAAACGGTTACTTACTTGGAACGTTGTTCAAAATCGCGAAGAAAAGCAATGGCGGCGCAAAGGAAACCGACACGAAACATACTTTTGTCAAAAATACCGCTGATCAATGACATTAGCTTCAAATCCAATGCCAAAGTCACGGAGCAGATTACAAACCCGAAAATCCGGATTTAGATTCGCGGATATCAAATCCAGTGAATCTTTTCCCAGAAAAGAATCATTAGATCCAAAATCCAGATTTGGATTTGTCGAAAGGAACGCGAAATTCATTTTTGGATTCTCCGAGAGGAACGCATCAAAAATTGGATTCCCCGATCGGAGCATATTTCTATGTCCCTTGGGTATGCACATTTGTGACTACTACGACCCCACGAAGAAAAAAAAATAAAAATAAACAAAAGGAACGAGCCCGAATTGTTACCGTGGCTCCTTACGACATTCCACGGAATTATCTGTGAGGGAGATTGTTCGCGACACTTAGGTTGGTTTGCACGTTTCAATTTCCTATGACAGCTCTTGCCACCGTGAATTTAGAACACTGCAATACAATAAAAAGATCTTGAAAATATTGCTAAAAAATATTATAAAATATGCTTCAACACTTGCTCTTGTAACTCAGTCATTATATCGTAACTCTAAATTGTTACAGTATTCATGTTAAACTTTAGGAAGGAGCTTTAGTGATAGGTTTTACCAAGTAAAATTTGTAAGTCCTTGTACAGTACTTGAGTATGCATCATGAGAGGGGATGATGTCGATAGCAAAGGAATAGAAACAAGCATAGAGACACGGAAACACCTTTAGAGATTCACACCCCACCCGTGAAAGTTGCTGTAATTGACGCTTTGTGTGCCTTTGAAATTTTGCTAAGAGGATAAAAAATATATACTTAGGCTATGAATTTAATCAAACATAATGGGGAATTCAGGTTGGTGGAGCTATGATAACGGCCGAAAAGCACAAGCAGACGGGAAAAAGACGACACTGCGTACGGCTACACTGATGCAAGAGCAAGGTTCACAAGAAGAGCCTCAAGACTGATATAAGCGAATTACTGACATAAAATTTTACGGTGAAGGATATCGACTTCCGAAAGACTGTCGGCTGCATTGATCACGACACAAAATCGTTTTCCATCTTGAAAGTTCTATGCGGATTTTAAAAATGCATGCACAGTTATGATTACTGTCATCATGTAGGATATGTCAAAAGTTTGGGCAAGAGTTGTTTGATACTTTTGGAATTATTAAGGAAAACAACGCCTGGAGTAAGAGTAAACAGTGTATGTATAACGTTAGATTCATTCCGGTTGATATTCGTTTTAAATCATGTCTTAACTGCCATTTGAGTCAAACGGTTCTAACCCTTGTTGCGTTTTTATGAGCAGCTCCCTATGAGTAGGTCATTTATACCCTGCCTGACTTAATTATAAACAGAAAGGACACAGTCGGTGAGCACGGATGTAAATCCATCCAAGATTAAATATCCATTTCCACTGCTTACATTGATCGATCACCTCTAACCTACAAAATTCTGTTGGTATATTTCATTTACAATTTGCCGTTTTCAGGTAGGAATGGCCTGCTGGTATTTAGACAACACGGGGACAGCTCTTTATTATGATAACACCTCGACGAACTTATAGATTTGTAAGAATTAGTAAGCGGGATCAAGCATTAATATTCCTACTTTCATTATCACAAGGCCGGGATAACGATCATATTGAACCCGGTCAAACCCGCTTAGCAACATAATTCTGATCAGTGAGATTTTTGGCAGCACATGCTTAAAAATATTTGTTGAAGATATGTGTTAAGGCCTAAATTATGAAGTTTCCGCTTGAGCTGCAGCAAAGCTTTTGACTGGTGGCAAGATCGTTTTTGCTGGCAGTGAAAGAACCGACAACTTTGAGAGGGAACTTGTAATGTAGGCGGAGTAAAATATGTTGAAAGCACTAGCCGAGATTACTCGACAAACAATAATCATTTGGTAGACATGAATGATCCCGCAAGCTGTATACGGAAATGAGATTCGTTAATTAACTCGACGATCACTAGTCACGGAGCCATCGTAACACTTAGGGCTTTAATTAAGCTTGTTCCGAAATGGAGAGAATACGTTCCACGGTTCAATACATCGCTAATTTGATTTTTGCAGACTTTATGTCAAACAGCAGTCAAATTGATAAAGCTCCTTTGGACAATCACAGAGAAAGGATTCCCATTGAGGGACTGCATGCCCTCATTTAACGAGACTGTCAACATGAATAGAATCTCTAATATCGCACTAGTTAATCACGCAAATGAAGTTTTTGCATTTTTTGTGCTTGTCTTGCTATGGTTGGGCTACTTGTTATGCTGTACTTCGCAAAGCGATCCTGATCACGATATGATTCTCTTAGTAAAATTGCTCCAACTTCTGCATGTCCAGAAATTTGGTTGTCGTGAGACATTCAAGCTGGTCGGTTTGAGAAACTCCTTTCTCTTCAGCTTTTTCATTTTGCAACGGACTCTTATCAGCAAAATATAGTTTTCAAAATTTTGATAGGATGAATCATTCTTTCTTTTCTCTACTGACATCAGTTGGTTACGTGATATATTCCTCATTAGTACACCACTGGAATCAAATCTGCGTTGTGTCTTAAAATGTTCAGTTCCTTAAATTCAGCTCACTTCCGAAGTGTCACCACTCAGTTTTTTAGAACTGTACACAAAAGTTGGTGCCCTGCAAGCGCACCCTGCAACTTTCAAATATCGAAAGGTTGTGTGCTCACACCATCGTCTAGGACTTTACGTTTTGAGTAAAAGTCAGAAAAGCCGTCGCGCACTTGATTCTACGTGTAGATGGTATTGTTGACGGTGCGAAAGCCACGATTGACACCACTCCTCGGGCGCTGAGTGAGGAGGACGTTGAGATATTTGTCCTTATCGATCGTGTTTAAGCCTTTGCTCACCCCCTTACAACTAAACTTGTCCTTAGCCCCAAAGAAGTAGTATGTCTTACTGCAAAGTCCGATGATGCCGTCCCCTTGCCATTCCTCCTTGAAGAGTCCCTGTGTTCGCTCCTCAAATGCCTCTTTCAATTCAGGTTTGACCAGACTCTCCAAGCTCTCACCTGAAAGAGCCATGTAGGCATTGTCCGTGTCCATCTCACCGAGTTAAAAATCACTGCGATCGAGATACTTGTCGGCGCAGTCGTAGTAGAATTCCAATATGCGCCTCTTAGCGTTTTGATAAATGCAAACGCCAATGGTCGTAGGGAGATTGACTTTGATGGTCTTTTTACCCGACTCCACTTTGTACGTGTCAGCATCAATGGACACAAGTCCGCGAAAGTAAGGTTCGTTCACCAGTTGAGAGGCTTTAATCTCAGGGCTATACTCGACGTTACGGTGCCGTTCTTGGTTGGTGATGGTCTTTCTGTAGCTGGAATTCCTGACCAATTTCGTGGTGTCGGCGATGATGGCTCGGTCGGGATCACGAGCCCCTGCCCGTCCGGCATCGGAGACAGCGTTTCCAAACGCTTCGAAGTAACATTTTGGTGTGTACTCCAGCGCTTGATGGATCTTGGGGACTTAGAAACCATGTACTAAGTACCATTTCAGCAGAGGGGTGGCTAGCATGATTTTGGTAGCGAAGAAACTCCCGATCAGACTACGTCGCGGCTTGGGCATGATGTGGTTGTCCTTGGCATGAGCCTGCATGAAGGGACCAATATCCTCACGGGAAATCTCCGTGTTCTTAAAAATGGGCGGCATCTCGCTGAAATGTGTCGTTCTGGACCGCCTCCAAAATCTCGGCTTCTGTCAGGGTGAGCTTAAGATCCAGAGGTCTACCAAACCGCAAGTGAAGAAACTCACGGATCTCGGGATGGTTTCGTTTTATGGCCGCCCACTGATATCCCCACATCTCCACCAGATATCCCTCTCCTAACACTTTTTGGACGTAGATCGAGATAGGTTCGGTCGTCTGGTGCAATTCTTGTTCTTCGTAGGATGGATTGTATCCTCTCGAAAACACGTACGACAACCATGACAATAATACCCGTGGTACTGATACGCCGTGCCACGCTCCCGATTGTAACCGTCCACGGGCAACCCACAACGTCCCACTAGTTTCTCACTCCCATTGGCCCAGTGTTGTAGCTGGAGCCCTCGCGAAAAGTTCAACCACTCCATCCATTCCAGGGCTTCTTTGGGGGGGTGTGTTTGTATTCTTTGCGAAACCTTGTCTCAGCACGCCGACGAGCATAGTGTCCAGTGGGCATCTCCTGCATGATGCTCCACAAATAGAGGGCATTAGCGTCGTAGCCCACCATCCCTTGACATAGCTTGGTGTCTCGTCCAACCGCCTCCATCTCCACCTGACGGATCTTGGTTTTTCCCTTCTCGTGGTAGCGGTGAAAAATGATGCTTGGGCCGCCCACCGTATTATCCCGTAAGGTATAATACAGGTCTTTGTCCTTCGAACGGAACAGAGTGAAAAAGGTGTCAGGTGGTAGCGTCACAAGCAGGTAGATGAGCGTGACTCTAGGAAGGGAGATGCCTTGTTTCAGCATGTCAATGTTCTTTTCTTTCCAGAATTCACTCATCTTCTGGATGGCTTCGCAAAACGGTTACACGTCCAGGTTGTCCAGATTCGAGAAAATCTCGCATAGTTTGCATGTTGTGTTCTTGCCACATCCGTTGGCAGTACGCGTAGTCTTCCTCGGCGATGTCTTCGTTGCGCAAAGTGGCATGGAACGCTTCGGGAGGTGGGAAACACGTTTGTTTCAACTTGTCTAAAGAATCAAACCACTAGTACGGGAAGAAACCTTTGGTCTGCGTGCACCCGTAGGCTTTAACGAATTTAACGTAACTGAATCCAGGCACTAAGAAACTGAGGATGTCCAAGAAACGCAGACGCTCCGAGTAGAAACACATGAAGGTATTGGTTTTCTTGATGATGAACTTAAGAATGGGCATCACGAACGCTTTCAAGGCATTGATTTCATATTTGCCAGAGTTAAACCCGACGACAGGAAGCTGGGCCAGATGTCCCTCCAGTTTGGCTTTCAGTTTGAACAGGGGAAGCACGGGTTTTTTCTTGAGGGGAGTCTCCTCGTCGTCATCGTCGTCGTCGTCCTCCTCCTCCACCGTCTCCTCTTCCTCTTCCTCCTCTTGTTCCTCCAGCTTTTGCTTGATGGATTCGAAAAGTGCCTCCATCTCGGGATCTTCCATAAGATTTGCCTCAGCCGCTGCACTGACATTCTCAAGGTGCTCCACCATCTCAGCTACCAACTGGGGATTGCCGTTACTGATAAGACACACGGGCTCCCTAAACTCGGGGACGTTGGAACAAGTACTGACACTGGCGGGTACGCGTTTTTGTGTCCAATCGAATTGGTCCGCATTCTTTAAGTCCTGTTGAGATACGAGCATGATCTCGATGTTTTACGTCTCCCAATAAGGAAAATATTTCAGACCTCCGGGCACCTCGATCCCTTGTTCTTCCAGCTCTTCAAAGACAGAGGCAACAGGTTGGTAGACACCTCCAGGAAACTTGTGGACGACGCTCCCCTCACACATCTTTTCGTGTCGATTTAACCGGAACCCTGCTTTCAAAATTTATCACGGCGAGCGCATTGGTACGAGTGGGAGTACTTGCTCATGTCATTAAATGTACGAAAAATGATTCTCGTACAAGTTCAAGTAGACCGTATCCTTGTACTTACCAAGGGAGAGAAAAATCAGCTTCGCTATGTGCATGTCCTCCTCATCCTCCGCCTCTTCATCCTGATCCGCTTGTACGGGTCCCAATGCATATACAAAAATGTTCTTTTTGAACAAGTGTTCCAGATCGGACAGGTCTTCCAGTTGTACTCCTTTAAACGTTTGGATATTTTAATCGGCCAGATGGGCCGCACGATACGTTTCAAAAGCGTCTTTGGCGGCCTTTTCCAAATTGCGGAGGGTACACCCGTTGCTGAGAGTCAGTGCCTGGAAGAAACACAAGTTGTCCTTGTATAACGTCCCATCAATATCACTCCAAACCAAGCCTTGAAGTCCTCGGTTATATTTCAAATAGGACGGGAGTTCTCGACCGCAACCGATGGGATGTCCGTGCGGCTTGTTGACGTAAAAGGTGATGTTGGTGATCTGTTCCACCACCCACTTGCTATTGTCACGTTGCTGTCGCGCCCACTCTAAGACATCCAGGTTGTTTAGTACCTGCTGCGTACTTGCTGCAGATCCGCTTCCCGTGCAATGACAAAGGGTTCGTGAAAGGCCAGATGATTGTTAGCAGAGGCATGGTAATACGTCAATTCCCCCTTCTCTTCGTCCTGCAGGAGAAAAAGACAAGTTCATTTTAAAAACAGTTTGCTGATCCCGAAAGATCTCATTCAAATGGGTCTCTATCGTCGCTGGTTGCAGATCGCGCAAGCGAAAGTTGTACCAATCGTGAAGACGGTTGTTGCGACGAAACTGTGTGCGGATTTGTGCCCATTTTGTTTGTAGATGGGAAGGGGGCTGCATTGTGCCTCTGGGAGGGATGTATACTGTATGGAATCCGAAAGGTCTGAAAGGTCAGGCTTTGCAGGGGGTAGAAAATCACTGACCTTGAGTGGTCTGATTGAGTGGTTTGGAGCTCATTTCTTAGTTTGTCATGGTCCTGACCGGACGGCTAAAGAGACGACTCGTCAAATTAAGAGATTTAGTCAACCAAGTAGCAGAAGGGAAAAAAGGTGGAAGAAGAAAGCCAGTGTGTCATCAGCTTGTCCATCATCGAGACAGACCTGCCCTCTCTAGTCATCCCCGCTACCATCGCACAACACGGCCTGCTCAACGGAAAAAAGAAAAGAATGGTGGGCACGAGATGCTGTTGTCAGTCAGTCCACATGACCTGTTACGGAACCAGGACCCCTTGGAAATACCCTTATTGCAGAGCTGAGCGTTGTCAACCTCAAGAACATTTGTAAATACGTTGCGTTGTGGAAGAACATTTTGGTAAGTAAAGACCAGACACATGGAAGTCAAGAACTTTGTTTTTTAATGTTTGTAACAACAACAAAAAAAAAACGTGAGTCAGCCATTGAAGTCTTTTACAATTTGAGTTTTTGTTTTGCATGATTCTCTTAACGATGGCTTCGGTCCAGGTTTTCTTGCCGGGGAGATTGCTGATGGCCTTCACCATTTTCGCATCCGCTTTCCATTTGTCTTGTTAATTCTTGACCTGGGAATAATCGATGTCGTGTTGTTTGGCGATCTTGTCCAGCCGATTGATGCCCGGATCGCCACGCTTGAGTCTCTTTTTCAAATGCATGCCGCGTCCCATGTACTGGTACCCCGACACAAATGCAACCATACAATCTGGATGGATAAGGCGAAGGAAGTCAGAAGAGGGACGCAACGTATTGCACAGTAGCGCAAACAACCTTGTTTATGAAAATAAAAAATCGTTCAGTTGTCATCATTTTCTTCTTCTTCATCTTGCGTTGGGATGGGACGCGGTTGGAACATCCTGTTCAATAAAATTTCCTTCTCCAGAGCTGCGTCTGTAGCCTCTTCAACTTCCATTGAATCCTCCATGAAACGATGTCGGGTTTTCATAATGTGTTTATGCACGGGGTCATGCTTTAAATGTTCAAACCAGTGGAGATGGTACAAGTACAGCCCTCGCAACTTTCTTCTGTAAACGGGTAACAGGGCATTAAAAGCTTTGGCCTCAGCTGTCGTTTCAGAGACCCCCTCTTTCAAAAACTTGTTGACTTTTTTGTCATAGGTTGAACTCAGTGACTCTTCCACCTATTCGCACAGAGTTTGCCAGGGATCTTGGTCATCCATTTCCCTGTCACTAACGTCTTCATCCTCAGACTCGATGACATTGTCCGAGTTTGAGTCCTTTTCTTCCTCTTCATCTTGGTTTTGCTCCTCATCTTCTTCACTTCTTTCTTCCGAGGCAGCATGGGGTGGTACTTCCTCAAATATGCGCCCCATGGTTGTGTCTCCCACAGGTTCCTGGTTTATGCGTTTCCAACAACCTTGCCTCTAGTGACGGTCTCTGTTATAAGCTCGACTAAACGGTTTGTGGCAGTAGCGGCAGAGATGTGACATACACTCACTCAAAGGGATTACTCCAAATGAGCATCGCAAGTTTGACGTCTGCTTTTATACTCATTGCGAGTCAGGGGGCGAGTGACTCAGAATAAGTAACCATGAGTTACTCATCAGCCCTTGGAGTAACTCCCCCAAAATACTCATTGTGAGTCCCGGGATGAGTGACTCAGAATAAGTAACCATGAGTTACTCATCAGCCCTTGGAGTTACTCCCCCAAAGTACTCACCGTTAATAATCTATCGGCCTAAACCATTGTGGGTGAAGAGTATGATGCTGATGTTTCAATGTAGGAAGAAACTCCAATAACGAGTCAAGGGAAAATGAATCTGGAATGTTCTTGAATGTCGTTTTAAACGGCACGTACGCATGAGGCCTTATAAGGAGTTGACGGAAAGTAGCAGTTACATCACTTCACATTTATGCCAGAAGAATGTTCGTAGGATTGAGTTCCTCCATGTGTAGTGTAATTCAATTTGCTTCGTGAACTTTTCACTCAACCTGTCCCTGATGTAGATATATCTATCTATATCCTTTTTTACATAGACTAATCGAATTTACTTACTAAGCCCTTAAAGTATGGAAAGCTTCAAAATTAAACGACTTTTTAATTGGAATGGATATCAAACTGAAGCCAATCAATTAGAGCGTGCCGTTTTTCTCTTACACGTCTATCTGAAGGATAGTTTCCGCGTCACTGATCAAAATCATTGTTATCCCTAGCTTGCAGCACTGATTCGTGTTTAAGATCCCGGAGCACAGCTTAAAGACGTTCTTGCACATTACCTCTGTCAGTCTTAGCTCTCAAACTAGACGGAGATGAAAACCAAGCGCGTAATTAATTATCAACTACTATGCAGTGCAAACAGCAGTCCTCTTGTTGCGGATGAAAATAGTAGGCTGGACGGCGCCTTTTATCTGGCCTTTATTTTGAGTGATTTCCACGTTAAAGAACACACTGGACGAAAAAATGGATTTACTCGAGTTTGCGAATCGAGCAAATGTGTGGCAAATTTAGGGCTCTAAATTTGCTTTAACTTTGGTTTGACAGGTAAAGTCTGCGCAAACTTAAATGTTTATTTTATAAGAATTTGTGTGCGAATGTCAAGGAAATGTAATTATTTGCTTGGCATTTGCGTGTTATGCAAATCTTTAATGTTTCCACAGATTTGCTCAAATTTACTTCACCGCAAAGATAGCAGTTTGACCTCAACCGCAAATGCAAGCAAATATGTCGCAAAACCAATAATTTGCATTATTGTTTGAACTGATTTTCAAAGGATCAAAATACGTACATTTGCATTTTATTTACTCTCTTTTGCAATGGGAGCAAAAGGGAATGAATTGCCGGAATATGACTTTGTTGTAAATTTGCAAATTCCTTTGCTATAAATATTCATATTTACCAGGGAGCAAATATGGTGATTTACATCATCGTTTTGTTGTCATAGGCAATGTGCATATGATATTTGTTACACATTTTACTGCTGTGGCAAACTTTCAATTTTGCACTGCACTGGTATGCGGAAGCTTTTGAGTTTCATCAGCGGCAACGTCCTAAAACGAAACCAACCAAAGGTAAACAAAATGCTTGGGCCTCCCTCGTTCCCAGGATCTTTAATTTCCGGAGGGGCGACCAAAATGGCGGACAAGGCGTGCAATTGTCCGCCATTTTGAATCATCCCGCCGCAAAGACCCTGGAAACGAGGTTTTGTGACGATGAAATTCGGTATCGTTTGAAATTCACGCGGGCGATATGCTCTTTCCTCTTTCTTTTCGTTAGCGGACGACCAAGGTCTTATACGGCGATTCCTTGACATTTGTCCGGGTGAAATGGCAGTAAGAATCGACGAAATCCGAAAGAAAGGCCAAGGACCATTCAGGCCATAACGTCGGGTACCAGTCCTATTATCTTTACAGTAGTTCGCCACAAACACACACGCCAGTGTCATGAATGCTGAATGGTCGGTCTTTGGAATGTTCTATGCCTATTTCAATATCCATTACCTGCTGGTAGCTTTAGTAAATAAGAATAAATGCTATACCGAGTAATTGCATTGTGACTAAACTTGATAGACAACAAATGCAAGGAAACGATGTTATGTGCTTGTAATATTTCGATATAAATCTATATCATCTTCGGACTAAGGGGGGATACAAAGTAGCAGAATTATAACCAGGGCAGATGAATTCATAAACAACATTTGATTGGCTTAATGTTGTTTATAAATTCATCTGCCCTGGTTGTAATTCTTCGTACATCGGCAAAACGAACAGAACTCTGTTTGTCCGAACACAAGAACATGCACTCACGGACAAAGAAAGCGCTATATATAAACATCTTCGCGATTGTGATAATATCAAACACATACAAGATTTATACAACTTACCGGATATTTTTACAAATGAGAACATTTCATCTACTACTGTAATCAACAAAGAATTCTTCGCCCAAACCGTGCGTGATAACACTAACATAATAGATCGCGAAGCGTCTAACACCATTTCTGAACAATGGCTTAAAAGCCAGTAGAGAACTCCGCCTATTCTCCTGACAGTTTCGTTTCTTTGTTTTTCACTTTCACGTGATTATACTGTTGCACAATCTCGCAGTATTTAAATTCTGCTACTTGTATCCCGCCTTAGTCCGAAGATGATATAGATTTATATCGAAATATTACAAGCACATAACATCGTTTCCTTGCATTTGTTGTCTATCAAGTTTAGTCACAATGCAATTACTCGGTATAGCATTTATTCTTTATGCCTATTTCAAGTCCACGATTCCCACTAATTCCAAGGCGACAAGAGAAACCTAGCAAGAATAAACTTCGCTAGCTGCTTGACACGTTGAATCTAGACTCATACAGCTGTACGTACTGGATTCTGATCAGGGAGTTATAGACGGTGTTCGAGAAAGAGATACAATGTACGACCAAGGCCAGCAGCATTAATCGATGAAGAATTCATGGCAGAAATAGAAGCCTTCGTCCTATAAAAGCAAACGGAGTTCAACGAATGTTTGGAACAAAGGATGGCCGCACAGCTACATGTGGATTTAAGCAAAAGGGCGGGAAGATTCAAGACTTAAAGCGCCGAACAGCAAAAGATTGCCGAAGGAGTTTCGGTAGGTCACCTCACTGATAATAACCTGAAAGTATATGACATAAATTTCGTATAGAATATCCTTTCTTTTTCATAACACGTTTGATTGCTGATTCATTGAATTGAGATTCGCATCATACATCCCTCCCTCTGCAAGGATAGTCTTTACTTTTGCAGACGTACTCCCTTAGTAATTTCACGTCACGTTATTAATTTAAGGCCATTTAAAACAATACCAATAATAAGGAAAGGGGTATGAATGATATGGATCTCTGCATCCCTGTGACAGCTGAAGTCTATTGTACCCGGCCCCTTATTTGCCACTTACTTTTATATGCCTCGTTCTTCAAACAGTACTGCTACTAGAACACATTAGAGGCCGGGTATGCTATAGTTACATATATCTTTTCACAAGCGATGTGGTGTGAAGTGGCAAGGTTTGGTGGAATGCAAATTTCCTATGACATAGTTACCGTATGCCTTCACTGGTGTCTCATGTCCAAACAATGTAACACGTTTAGTATCTGAAGCCTTTTATACCAAGCTATTCACCAAACCTTGCACACCACATTGCTTGTGCAAGGATATACTGTAACTATTTCATATGACATGGTATACCTTCAGTGGTGTCTCATGACCAAACAATGTCACATGTTTAGTACCTAAACCCTTTTATACCAAGCCATAAAAAAAAAACAATTGTAACGAGTCAGAATACAGGGAAGACAATGAAATAATAACTGGATATGCAGCCTAATTCCACCAAACCTTGCTACTGCACCCCATATTGCTTGGCAAGGATACATGTAACTATTTCCTATGACAATTGGTATACAAAGCCTCTCACATGTTATTTGTCACTTGTATTTTGATTGCATGTACATGTGCAGGTGTATGCGAGCCTTTACAAAAAAATCCAATGGTCTTGTGCGGTATTCTATGGTAGTGTACTCAATGCATTACTAGCATTTCTCATGGAAGATTATATAGCTACTATACATGTACATGTTGAGAGCTGGCTATCTAAATATACTGTACCAACCATTTTGTGATAGAGTTGATATTGTCAACATTTTCACTTTCTCCCCATAAAACCTCACATTTTATTTGATAAGTACTTAGTCTACATGTATCCTGGAGAATTGTTATTAAAACTTTTGTTTTAAGGGGCAGTTTTCTGCATGACTGCTCCACTGTTTTAATAATTGGATATGGTAAAACTCGCAACATCATGCTTTTAGTGCTTTGTGGCTAGGAACCCAAGGAAAAAAAAGAGCAATTTATTTATTTATTTATTTATTTATTTACAGGTTCAGTATGCAATATGCAATACTAGGTGGACAGAACAAAAGGAGACGAAGTCCCCTACAAGGTTAAGCCCCCCCACCCACCCCCAGAGAAAAATACGTCCCAAACCCACCCCATAAGCCATTAATTTAAAAAAAAATTTTTACAGTTAGAGTAGAGTGGAAAACGTCAATTAACACGAGCACACAGTTAAAGTTCTTATACTACGACATTTTGGGCATGCAATCTTATAAGATCTTATGTTATCCTGATCAAAGACTAACCTTAACCTCTCTAAAAAGAAAGCCTTTAGCTTACTTTTAAAAGTACTAAGAATGGTAATGCCCTTGATATCATTGGGTAAAGCATTCCAAGTATTGACTATACGTATGAAATAAGTATCTCTAAAACTAGACGTTCTTGGAATGCAGTTATACTTTAAATTTAAACCAGAGGAGCCACGCCTTGTAGAACCAGTAGCAAATGTAACGTATTTGCATAAATCAATAGCAAGCAAGCCATTTTTACACTTAAAGAAAAAGACTAAGTCTGAGCATTCCAACCAGTAATTTAGTGGGAAGAGATTCAAAAGCACAAGTCTTTCCTTGTAGCCGGCGTTAGAGTATTTGCATAGAAATTTAGTGGCCCTACGTTGAATGGATTCAATAAGTAATATATTTTTAATAACAGACTGAGGGGCCCACAATTGACAACAATACCCCAAGTGGGATCTGACTAGAGCTAAATAAAGAGCCTTAAGGGCGTTACTAGGTAAGTCTCTGGAACAGTTTCTCTTTATGAAGCCAAGCATTTTGTTAGCCTTTGCTGATATCTGTTCAATATGGTCGTTCCACGATAAGTTTTTTGTAACTGCCACTCCAAGATCTCTTTGGGATGACACACACTTTAATTGGTCCATTCTGTTGATGATGTAGACACGGTCAAAGCTACAGAGTTTTCGTGAGATACGAAGATTCACACATTTCTTCGGCTGAAAGTCTAATTCGTTTAGAGTAGCCCAGTCACACAGATTGTCCAAGTCTATTTGAAGGTCAGTCGAGTCTTCTACGGAGTTGACACTTTTGAAACACTTGGAATCGTCAGCAAACATTGCTAAGTTTGAGTTCTGTATTACATCTGGCAAGTCGTTGACGTAGATGAGAAAAAGTATGGGTCCCAGTATGGATCCCTGTGGAACCCCAGACTTTACTTCCGCCCACGAAGAATGACAACCATTTATAACAACCCGCTGCTTCCTACCAGTAAGGTAATTTTTGAACTCTAACGTTCTTAAGTTTACAGAGCAGCCTTGCGTGGCAAACTGAATCGAAAGCTTTAGAGAAGTCCAGATATATGATGTCAGTTTCTTTACCTTTATCAAGGACAGAAGCGATGTCGTGGAATACCTCAACAAGCTGACTTGCACAGGATACCCCAGCTTGGAAGCCGTACTGTGCAGTATGGAGAATATCAGAAATGTGAGGGAGAAGTTTGCGAGCAACACACTTTTCCTGGATCTTGGATGCGATCGGTACGAGCAAGATAGGTCTGTAATTTAATACGTCATCACGTGGTCCGTTCTTATGGACTGGAGGGATGTTGGCTTCCTTCCACTCTGATAGGTAGAGGCCAGTTTTTAAGGAGAAATTAATAAAGGCAGACAAAGACGAAGATAATGATATTGCACAGTTTTTCAGAATGATTGCAGGAAGTTTGTCTGGACCAGTAGCTTTTGATGTGTCAAGTTTAGAAAGCAGAGATACAACTTCTTCAGAAGAAACTTGAATCACTTCTAGCAAATCAGGGATGTAAGAGCACATCGTAGTCGTGTCGGGAAAAGAACAATTAGCGTGATCTTTGAAGATAGATTTAAAGTAATCATTGAAAGCTTCAGCGCGAGCCAGGTCATCTGTAATTGAGGTTCCTCTATAATCAACTTTGTCAGGGATTGGATTTCTTTTGTTTCTAAAACTGTAATAAGACCAAAAACGCTTCGGATTAGATGAGGCCTCATTTGCTATTTTCTGCAAGTACATTTTCCTTTCTCGCCGGATCCAGTTTTTGATGCTCTGTCTTCTCTTACGAAACTTTTCTTTGAGTTGTTGGTTTTGCAAAAACTTCACTCGTTTCCATAGTGTTCTTTTCTTCCTGATTGCTGATCCGAGATCTTTATTTATCCACGGAGGTTTATTTGAACTTCGTCGTGAAACTGTGGGAATGTGTGTATCTATGGCAGTGAAAACAAAACTGCACCATTGATTCCATGCCTCGTTAAACTCCTCCTGGGATTTGACATTCTCAACACCAGAGCTGAGAGGTAACAAGGACAGTTCTTTGTTCAATGAGTCAAAATTTTTGAAATCAAAACAAAATTTATGATTTGAATCCTTAAGTTTCCCAGAAAAGTCGATGTCGAAAACGACCGGGTAATGGTCAGACGGCAGACCAGCTTCTGCAAAGAAGGGCCCATAGTCGATGGATGATACTGTGGAGGGCGAGTTAGTTATAACAAGGTCGAGAATATATTTTTTTTCTTGTAGGTCTGTCGACTAGTTGAAATAAATATAAGTGCATGATAAGACTTGCAAACTGTTGTTCTTCACTGGTGATAGAATTTGTGAATCCAGATCCATCAATCCACTCGATTCCTGGGTAGTTGAAATCGCCTACTATAAACACCCCCCCGGTATTTGTCCAACCGGAGGGGGTTCCAGTAAGGACTTGAACTTCGGGATAAAATCTATCTCAGAAAGAGAGCGGTAGCAAACAATAAACAACAGGGTTTGACATGAATTAAGGGCGATTTCCACAACCACAGCTTCAAGTGATAAAGGAATAACTGAGATCTCTCTCGTTGAAAGATGGCTTTTTATCGCAATAAGAGTACCACCTCCGACACGATCTTCTCTGTCCCTTCGAAATATATCATAACCAGTCGGTAGTATCTCGTAGTTGCTGATAGAATCGTTTAACCATGTTTCTGTGAGGCAGATGATGTCAAGATCGTATCCATAGGCAATGTCTTTCAATAGAGCAGTTTTGTATTCAAAAGAGTCTCCCTCAGCCGCGACGGCAGCTTTTAGGCTCCGAACATTTTGCTGATAGCATTTGATGCTGTTAGGACCAGGGTTTTTGCTTACCGCTGTATCTCCGCTTCTAAGCAAACGTTGAAGTTGAAAAGTTGAGTTGGAATTTGAATAATATGCAACTCGCGAAGAATAAAATCGCTTGCTCCTTGGGGCCAAAAGATGATTTACAGTGTGGAATTGAACACGGGCGAAGAATAAAAACCATGTAGGCTGTAAGTCAAAACCCTTAAGATTAGATTCTTGTGGAAATAAGCGTACAAACAATTAGCCAACCGCCAGTACCAAACAAAGCTTTGGAGAGCACAAGAGAGGACGTTTGGTCGCCATGATTTATGTAGCTAGTGTTACATCATTCATTGAAATGTACATGTAGCTTATGCATTGCTTGATTGATTGATTGACTGGTGTGAATATTTTCCAGGGCCTACCTCAACCACAAGCTGCAGTGCTGAACGGAATTTCTTGAGTGCAAGAAACAGACGGTCCACTGATTGTGAATTGTGATGCAATTGTAAATTAATGTCTTTATGTCAATACTTGGGTAGAGTAACTTGTCATTGTTATTCTGGATACACTGTATGAAATTAATCTTTTGACATGAACTGGGGTCAAGTGAATTTTTTCAGGCATCTGGTAATTATGGCAGAGTCGAATGTTCAGGGCAACAATCAGTGATTACCTGTGCTAATATAAGAATCGTTTCTCAATAATTTTTGACTAAAATCAGGAAAGGTTTCACAATCCTTTAAGTCTAAGAAAATTGTCAGTGATCTTTCAATACTAAATATATCAAACATAAGCAGTAACATAAGTTTAAATGATATCTTTCTAATACACGTATCTGCACGTGGCATCAATGATTGAAAGATGGGTGTAATGTAAGTACCACTCAATTACATGCAGTTAATTTGTTATAGTATACAAATGTGTAGTATTTTCCATCTGAACGGGCGGGTGGCACGCCTCGTATGGTTCGATGTAACTTGTAAAGTAGGTCTAACCATGCAGTTAATTTGTCATAGTACTTGTATACTAATTTGTAGTAATTTCCATCTGAACGGGCGGGTGGCACGCCTCGTATGGTTCGATGTAACTTGTAAAGTAGGTCTAACCATGCAGTTAATTTGTCATAGTATGCTAATTTGTAGTATTTTCCATCTGAACTGGCGGGTGGCACGCCTCATACAGTTCGATGTAATTTGTAAAGTAGGTCTCACCATGCAATTAATTTGTCATAGTATGGGAATTTGTCAGTGAAAATCGGCTTCAATCGTCGACAAAATTAGTGGAGACAGTTGCCAACAGAGCACACTGGCAACGCCACATTCATTGTTTGCAAAGAAAACTTGTCGAAAAAGTACGTTTCTGGGATACCCCTCCCTCCCCCACCCAAATCAATGTTGTACCGCTGTAAACAAGGCTCGTAGAAAACAGAACAACACAACATTGTCCCGGGGTGCGGGGGAGGGGGCCATTTGCGCACCGAGCTTGAAATCGACTCTGAAGGATAAGAGAGTCTCAACAATTTTGACGCCGATTGTTGGTGCTGGAGCGAGCCGAAATCGAGCTTTCCACCCCTGTTTTTCTATTGGTACGCAGAGGTGAACGTCGAATACAAACCCGTCATTTTTCTCGGTATTTTTAATTTTTTGAAAAGTGATCTATTACATGTAATTCTACTAAGTTGTAGAACGACACAGCTGAATTCTACTCGTGACAATCAGTCATCATTGACAGTGGATTTATCCTAATGCAGCGAAAAAATAATGATGCTTATCAACGTTTGTAAACGTTTTCTGAATGTTTGAAATGATTTTTCAATGGTATGGAACGTTTTCTATTTCCGTTGGGGAACATTGCAAACGTTTCAGAGTGTTTTTGAATGCATTTCAACGTTTCCAAATGCGTTGCGCTGAAAAACGGCTCAAGGCTGGTTTTCCCAAAGAGGGTCACATTTTTAAACGACGCTCTACGAATCCGCTGATCCGGAACAATCGATACATATTATTAATTGATTATTTGCCCAACGGATAAGGTTAATAACTATTATACATCTGTCGTATGAGACTAACGCTCTAACGGACGAGGCTAAACCCCTAACGGACGAGGCTGACGCTCTGACGGATGAACCTAACGCTCTGACGGATAAGACTAACTTTCTAACGGATGAAGTTGACGCTCTGACGGCTTCATGTTAACTTCTAACGGACGACTAACGGATATCTAACGCTTCGGTCAATTTAACGGTTTAGCGTTAGTGTACGTTATCCCATGGAAGGTCACAATTTGTATTATTTCCCATCTGCACTGGCGGGTGGCATGCCTCATACAGTTCGATGTAATTTGTAAAGTAGGTCTAATCCTGCAGTTAATTTGTCATAGTATACTAATTTGTAGTATTTTCCATCTGAACTGGCGTGTGGCACGCCTCATACAGTTCGATGTAATTTGTAAAGTAGGTCTAATCATGCAGTTAATTTGTCATAGTACTTGTATTATAATACTAATTTGCAGTATTTTCTATCTAAACTGGCGGGTGGCACCTCTCATACAGTTACATGTAGATGTAACTTAAAAAGTAGGTCTAACCATGCAGTTGATTTGTCATATTGTAGTACACTAATTTGTAGTTTTTTCCATCTGGACTGGCGGGTGGAACGCCTTATACAGTTCAATGTAACGTTTAAAGTAGGTCTAATCATGCAGTTATTTTGTCATAGTGATGATGATGATAGTATACTAGTTTTAGTATTTTCCATCTGAACTGGCTGGTGGCACGCCTTATACAGTTCGGTGTAACTTGTAAAGTAAGTGTAAACATGCAGTTAATTTGTTATAACATTTTAATTTGTAGTGTTCTGCATTTGAACTGGCGGATGGCACGCCTTATATGGTTCGATGTAACTTGTAAAGTAGGTCTAAACATGCAGTTAATTTTTTATAGCATACTATGAAGTATTTTCCATCTGGTTCTGTAGATAAACGTATTTTAAGAACTTAGATTCAAGTACACTTCTATAGGAACTTGCCTTCAAAGAATGGTTAACAAATTTTTCACCACAGTTTAATATGGTTGGTGCATCATCGTTGTACGTTGTTTGATAATAGTCTTGGGCCCAGTTCAGATACCAAACCCAATAACTTAAATCAATTACATGAAAATACAATGTAGCATATGAATCAATGTGAAATGGCTGATTCATTCTCCTAGCAGCTATTTCAACTTTCAAGCAGGTTTGATTTAGATACTGAATTTTTCTAAGATGGAACGTAAATTTCTGTGAGCAGGGATCTTGAGAGTATACAGTGCATATACTTGTGACACATTATATGGCAATTATTATGTTGTCCTTAGGTCAGCCTAAGTTTTTTTTAATTCCCAATCAAATGTTTGGTATCTGAACTCAGCCTTAGCTTCTCCGTCGGCTTTAACATTGCCAAGGTTACTGCTGTATTGGCAAAAACAAAAAGCTGTGGTATTTGAGGCAACCTGAAACCACTTCTACAGGTTACATTTCCAAAGTACTATAGAAAGGCAAAATAATTTCAACAATTTAAAGAGGTGACTGTAATAATTGACAGAGGTCTTTGATATACCCTATATTATCGTTGCTCCAAACTAAACAATGTAACTAATTAAAATTAATTTAGGATTTAAATACATGTATATCTATCATAATTAGGAACTTACTGTCACGCAAGTTGATTATTTATTAAGATGAGTAATAATTTGCTGCTAGTTATAATTTATTGCATTAGGTTGTTACTAATTAATTTTCTGCATCAGTGTGCAGTGTCTGTTTCGGCCACAAATTTGAAGAAAAACGTTGAGTAATTCTATCATTTTATTTACCTTACCTACCGATACATTCTTTTGCATGTAACATTGGTTTTTCGGGTGAATTATGAGAATGGATTATTTTCAGCATTAGTTTCTAAGGAATAATTCACTTTGAGTTCCACTGCATGGAGGCACTGTTTAAAGGGCAATAAAACAGCTTTATGAATATACTGCAAACACTGTATGTCCATCCAAGTTTCAGATCTATTTAATTGCCATCTCAATGTGCACTTGTATTATTAATAGTCAAAATTGAGAATATGACATTTTATTGCATATGTTTAGATAATTAAACTTTCTTTAATTTATTATTGAAATGGTTGTTGCAGTATTCAATCAACAGAGTTTCAAGGGTGTCATCTCCCATCTCAAGGAGAATGCCAAACAGATTCTTTGTTTGCATTTGCTAATTTGAGAAAAAAGTGACGGAAAAGCATTCACCTCTGGCGTAATTAAAGAACAGTGATGTAAAATCACATTTTAATCATTTTGCTATTACAAGCAAAACTAATGTTTTGGATCACATCTGTTATCTTGACCAAAAGCTACATGTATATTGTTCACATTTGCTACTTTAAGCAAAAATGATATTGTTATCACATTTGTTACAGTAAGCAAAAATATAATTTTATTTTTTGATCACAGGGCTACCCGAGCAAATAGTCAAATTTCCTATAGTAAACAAGCATGAAAACCTGGTTCTTTTACTGCATTTGGTATGCAGAGCAATTATGTGAAAAAAAAATCGTATTTTGGTTACATTTAATATCCCGAGCAAATCTCTACGAAAATACATCCTTGAACACATTTGCTTTCCTCAGCAAAACCCTGCAAAACTACACGTTTGGTCACATTTGCTATTCTGAGCAATCTCTGCAAAAATTCATATTTGAACACATTTGCTGCTCCGAGCAAACGGGTAATAAAACTAATATTTGCTCGCCTTTACTCACCTTGTAAAAAGGTGCAATGATGAAAGTTTGATCAAATTTACAACTTCAGGAAAAGTACTTGCAAACTTTTAGTTTTAACATCATGTTTACTACCCCTCCAAATGTCACAAAAATACCATGTTATCGGTACTTTTTACTCACAACAGCAAATTAAAAACAAATGTGGTATTTACGAGCGTTGCCTTGGGTGGAAAAACTGTGGCAAATGTGGTCTTTGCTTTTCAGCAAATCTAAGCAAACATGCACAAACGTAGCATTTGCCATGCATTTGCTCCACATTTGCTATATGTGAAAATCCGTTTTTTCGTCCAATGACACTAGTTGACTGCGTTTATGGTCCAAGCAAGTGCCGGAGACAGAAACCTCTGGAGCCTATTGTCTAGGTAATGTAAAGATATGAGAACAAAATCAGAAACTCACCTCACACCGGGAAGGCGATTTAATGCATAATTCATGCTTTATGTGCCATTTAAAAGATAGAGATACATACCATGCATTATCAAATGTGTGGAGAGTCCAGATCAGTGACGCTATAACGAATAAACAAAAAATAAACAGCAAATATTACCAAAATTATGCTAACATGAAATGTTTCAATGCAGGATAAATGAACAAATGTCGAGCTGATTAATGACAACGTCAAGTCCCAAATTGCCTAAGATCACGGAGTAGCGAGTGGGGTGTGTCCCACGACAGTTTCGTGTTAAGTTTCTTGCCAGAAACCCAGCAGCTCAAGAACATGAGAGATCCACACCACACACGTTATAGTCCCAGGTGGAAATGTTATTAAGATCGTGCAAGATCTTACAAGAATCCTGTAAGATTCAGATATTAAGACTAAGATCTTAATGAGATCTTGTCTTTTAAGAACTTAACAGATCTTAGCAAATATCTTGTAAGATCGTGAGAGGATCTTTCAAGATCTTATCCGACAAAATCAGTATTCAACATTCTAAGATCTTAATAAAGATCTTGCAAGATCTTAAGAGAATCTTGCAAGAACTTATCTGGAAAAAACGTATCCATCTTGCTATGATCTTAAAAGCTGTTAATTAAAATCTTGTAAGATTTTAAAAAGAAAGTCATATAATATTCCCGGACCAGTCGATTTCTCTGAAATTTGAAAGGGTGATTGCTAACGAATGGAGAAAAGATTTTCACAATAACTAAAAATTCCTGTATTAAGCATGAGAATTCGACGAAGAGGTAAATGCGACTAAATTTGTTGCGTGCATTGCTATTTTTGTGTTTTGATTGTTGTGCAAATTTTGACAGAGAATATTAAATTATGAAAAAATATCTACTGACAGATCGTTAAAAGATCTTTATTTTTAGCGGTTATTTGAACATAAAAGATGGAACGCTTGACGAGAAATTTTATTTTTGTTGATATTTGAAAGAAGAAAATTTCGCGGGAATCAGGACGCGGTGAAAATGAGCTAACAAATTTGCATACGTTCTTTGAAATGTGATACATGAGGAGACAGGAATTTCATTTCTCTGACAAATGATTTTGTCATTGTAGTGTAAAATGAAGTTTATTTGGGAAGGCAACAATATTTCTTTAACTTCCTGGTTAATGCAATTTATTGCTACGACTTACTAGTGCGAAGATTGTTTACATGAAACTCACGCTTTTGCGAATTTTGAGTGTCGTGAAATTACATCATTTGCGTGACAATATATCCCTTTACTCTAACACAAAAGCATTCAGATAGTAAGAAACTTCATATTAATTAACCATTTCTTCTGCTTTTTTGCTTGTCAGCATTGTGATTTGCGATAATTCGCAAGTCTGTTTTTGTATCTCATAGATGTCCAGATTTTCAATTACATGGCCGCTCAACCTTGCGATTGTGTAAATAGTTCACCCTGAAGTCACAACAGATACGTTTCTCAGGAAGCCGACAAAGAAGGCTTCCTGACCCGACAGATGAAATGTAAATATTCAGTTAAATATTACAAGAAAATTAAAAAACCAAAGACGGAAGTTTCTTGGCAAAAACTACGTTGTTTTAGTCTGAAAACGACGAAGGATTAACATGCTTTCACATAGATCATTCAGTTAACACAAGGTGATCATGTGCACCTTTATTCAAGAGCGTGTTTGTTACCTTTAAACTGAATTTAATACCAAACTTAAAAAAACTAAGAGACCTCAAAATGGGACAGGATATTACAAAATAATTAAAGGTGTGAACTTGTGAGCCAAAGGGCCTCTGCTGGCGCGACATGTGGGTGACCGTCAAATGTGTCTTAATGACCCCCCACTTGAAAAGATTAACTGGAACCCTGCAGTTCAATACCACCCAATTAAGGTCCTTCTGTTTTTGTGTAACACGTACCAAAGGCAACCCAGTGTACGCTTTTCTAGAGCGTCTTGTTTTGTTTGTTTTACTCTTTAAATGCTGATCCAAAGCAAGGAAATTCTTACAACAACTCAAATGAAAAGGTAAGCGTTAACTATACAAGGATAATATTTGATTTGAAGGTGTATGACAACTGTAGACCGCAGAGTGCTGACTGCCTACGAATTAATAGTGCTAATGTCCTCCCACCCCACCCCCTCGGACATGACCGGTTCTTTCACTTTTATGCATGTGAAGGCCAGTGAGCTACCCGGTCTCCGAGGCAAAAGTGAATGGTGAACTTC
>NC_090895.1:6271050-6273550 GCF_036669925.1 Montipora capricornis | reverse complement strand
CGCGTCAGTGGTAAATGAGCTGGTAATCCGTTCAAAGGATGTCACAGCTTAAAATTTATCAATGAATGGAGTTAAGGTAAGTAACAGAAAAACATGACAGAAGAATTTCGTTTGTTCTCTCTTTGACGCGAATACATCCTATCCGGACGAAAGAGTCATTTTGCAAAATGTCAATCGGTTTACAGCTTTTTCTGTTTAAACCGAACTCGGTCATTAAGAGTACAGGACTTTTGTCTCCGACGTTCGTCCACGAAAAGCCGTCAACAGGTGATATTTTGTGAGCCAAAGATAAGGTTTGACTAGAGATACTCCCGGTAAAAGTGGCACAGCGAATACTGAACCCCGACGTTTCGACTTCTTCGTTTACCAAAGTGCTTTTCTTTGTCGACGAAACAGTGCTTGTTTTTTCCACCATCAAGTGTTATTTTCTCTGGACTAAGACATCAAAAGTCTCTGTATTGTTAAGGTGTGATTTTCATACCTTCTCGACATTTTTTTGTCGTTTCGCCTCTTGAAATGTGAACTACAACCGTGTATATTTGACGCGCAACTGAAATTTTCTTACCCCAAATCAGACAATGGCGTCAGTGTTCACGTTACTTTCGGTCAAATCTCAGCAAATATGTCTTCGTCCAGCGATCGCCATTAGTATGGAAAGCACATATTTGTGAAGAATCGAACTGCTTTGAAAGTTTGCCTTCAAAAGTGGCAGGGCGCACGAAAATGCCCGGTGAAAGTAAACCTAATTTCCAGCGAAACTTGGCACTTTGTGGTGCGGTGATTCAACTCTGGGTCATATTATTCAGATGCAATGCATTTTTAAATGCAATGTACTGCAAGTAAGACTCTTGCTTTTATTGCAACAAATAGTAGTCCCAGCTATTAAAAATTATACTTAATTACATAAAAAATGTTTAGTTAGTGTAGTAATATTTACAAATAAAAATGCCTGCTTACCACAACTTTGCACTGCACTTTTCGATTTGATAAATTTCTTACTTTAAATTTGAGGGAAACAGTAGTAATTGAAATTTTAAAGATATTTACAAACTGTATAGTAAAATTTACATGACAAGTAATTATTGTAAAATATAATTTTATTCATGATGACTTACATGATAAGTAATTATACATTATATTTGTAAATAGTTTATATTTTAAAATTTCATTCCCTTGTGTGGCTGCCTTGCATGGGTGTGTGTGTCACTATTTGCATCTTTCTGCTTTTGGAATCCCATTTCATAAATAATACAAATATAACAATTCTTTAAACTTTGTATGGTGAATTATTTTACCTTTGTCTGCACATTCAAGTTTTATGAGACATGTGACTGTGCAAGGAATGGCAGCAAAAATAAACAAAAACCAGGTCAATTAAACTTTTTGACACACAAAACAGCCATAATATACAGGTATACCTTCTCTTCAATTTCTTCTGCAAGTTTTTTGCAGTAACTATAAGTTGCCATACACCAAGAATGAAGTAAAAAAAAATTTAATGTCGGAACACAAAATGGTGTGTGATGTTCCATCATCCTAAATCAATGTATATTAATTACTTAACACTGTTGGAATCAATATTAAAATAAATTTTATTGGGACACATTAGTTATTAAATACTGGCTCAATTACTGATACGGTAATATTATTGATGTACTATATTTAATAATCCCCTTTCACCACTAAACCGGCCATACTTAGTATTTAACTCATCAATAGGGAACCCCCAGGGGTCAATGGGTTAATTAATAGACTAAAAACATTTAAGACTGCAATGGCTGCACATTTTGTACATTTTCATCCTGGTTTAGGTAAATTTACATTATTCTCTGCAGTGAGATAGTAACTTACCACAAAAGTGAGCAATGAATATGAATGAGCATGAAATGCTCACATCAAAATTAATAAGTAGTTAATATTGTGTCAGAGTTCTATCACAAAGTCTGCTTTGCCTTTAATTGCCCTTTTAGTTTTAAACATTGCACAGAAGACAAGACCTGCTTTATGTATTTCCAGACATCCCAATTTTAATTGTACATTTAATGTGGGTGTAATTTACATCTACAAATGGTCAAGTGAAATTTTTACCTCCCCAAAGAGAACTCATTCAGAAAATTTCATTTCAATACAACCTACAAGTCTGATGGCAGTGACCACATCATTCCTCACTAATGTATAGATTTCCTAAGAACATCAACATCACTTTTGCGGAATTCGCTGGTAGCATAAATGATGAAAACAATGAATAATTACTATGGCTAGACTTAATGGAGTTACCATAGATCAAGGACAGAATTATCCAATAAAGTAATAAACTGGAGCTTTATTATTGACTCATTGTAGCATATATTATCAAGCATGCCTTCATGATTAGTTGATGTATCTAAGAATAATGTTTTGGTTCCGTCAAATGAAAGTTCTTGAAATTTTTAAGGTAGTGTATCTTGAGAGTGTTTGCACATGAGATAAATGTAGTGAGCCAGGTTGGCTTCAGACACAT
>NC_090895.1:6251050-6258550 GCF_036669925.1 Montipora capricornis | reverse complement strand
TTACCATCCTTACTTTGTTCCCCGGATCTGCGTCCACCTGATCGACAGTTTCTAGCTTCATGTCCCTGCTTACCACATAGGAAACACTTTCTTGTTAGGGTTGGGCAGTTGACAGCTTTATGACCTCGGGTGTTGCACTTAAAGCAATGCAGAGCTGGTGGATTAATCTGCATGTTCTTGGCTTCGTCCCTCTCAGGCTGCACTGTTGGCTTTCTGCTCGTTGAGCTGACCAAATGTTTACCATGAGCCTCCAAGTACTGGTCAGCGATCTTCGCAATCTTTGCTAGGGTCTCAGGTGCCCTTTCTCGCAGGTGAATTGCCAAATCCTTAGGGCAAGAGTCAATATTGTTCTTTCACGATCAAGTCCTTAAGACCATCAAAGCTTCGCGCAGTGTTCGAAAGCTCTAGCCACCGTAACAGGTATCTGTCCAGTTGCACAATAAAATGCTCCGGACTTTCGTCAACTTCTGGTTTGGATGCTCTAAATTTTCGACAATAGCCGTCTTCGGTAAGGTCATATCTCTTCATTAACGCAATCTTTACCTTGTCATAATCCTTAGCTGCATCCTCCAATAGACGTGAATACACTTCTAGTGCCCGTCCAGACAACAGAGCACTGAGCTTCGATGCCCATCCATCTTTTTTCCACTTAGCTGTCTCAGCAAATCTCTCGAACCTCTGCAAATACGCGTCCAAATCGTCTTTGCCATCAACAAACGAGGGGAGTTTAGGTGCCTTAGCCCGATCCTCTCTCACTTCAGGACGCCCGTCAGCACTCTCCACAGCCAAACGTGCAATTTCCAGCTCATGTTCTCTTTTTGCCGCTTCAATAGCCTCTTTCTGTTTCAACAGCTCGGCTTCCATCTCCAATTTTCTTAGTTCGCGTTCTTGTCGCCTAGTTTCTCTCTCTTCATCTTCTCTTCTTCTATCTTCTTCAAGTAATCGATGTTTCTCTTCCTTTTCTTCTTCAAACCGCCTCCTTTTTTCTTCTCTTTCTTCCTCCAATTGTCTTCGTTTTTCTTGTTTTTCTTCCTCCAATTGTCTGCGTTTTTCTTCTTTTTCTTCCTCTTCCCTCACAAACTCGAGAAGCTTTTCTCCTTGCAATCCGAATTCTTTCCCCATCTGCAAAAGCTTTTCCATTTCCATAGCAGTATGTCACATCAAAAACACAATATACTCTCTTGCACAGTTCTTCTTACTTTTTCTGTAACTCCTTCTTGAATTGTCCTTTCCTGGTTTCTGTAGTCAGCAAACAAATGAATTCCTCTCCCGGACAGGCCCCCAATGTTACGAGTTCGAATGTTTTGAGGAAAGGTAGTTTGCAAACTAAACTGAACGCAGGGTTGTCGGAACAACAGCAAGAAGATTTATTCCAAAATGAACGTAGTTTCCACGATGTAAAACTCTGAACAACACGTACTCAATAAACTTACACGGCCTCCGCCAACTTGAATAAACACAGCTTCTGTCACACTTGACTAAACACGGCCAACGCCAACTCTCTTCGCTTGTGAAAAACTAGTTAGAAAAACACTCCGCTTGGACTCGTCTATATACTCTAACAATAAACTTCTAGAACTTTCTAAATTAGTAATCAATCTAATTATAGAAAGGTTACAAAACACACTGATTTAGAAACGCTTACGTACAAACCTAAATATAAACAAACTACGAACTCTCGCAAAGCTTCTAGAAAGTAACGCTAGTCACGCAATACTATTTTTCGTAACAGTATATGTTTTAAAATTCTGTTTGACTCGCTTCAAAACAATAGGTATTTGCGTTTTGATTGGCTCTCGTTGAGGTAATGGTTGTTTCTGATTGGTTTCCGATGAGGTCATCTGATGTGATTGGTTTCTTTTCCTTAGTCTTGTCTTTTCTTTGCTGCGATCTCTTATTCACAGTTCAACTCCATGCCAGAGCAGGACAGAGCTCTCTCTCTCCAAACCAGGCTAGTAGCATACCGATAAAATGATATGCACACACAGTACTATTTTATGCACACCTTATGAAACTATATTTTAGGGTTACGTTCCTTTCTTTGTCACTCTCATCGATTAAAAAATCCCTCGTCTTCGTACATGAATGGCATGTCATTAACCTAACCCTAATTTATGCGACGACATAAGATGCACGTGTTGTTGTTTCACGTGTTAGGGTTACAAACCGGCATTGCGTCATGCCCCAAAATGCCCCTAATTTATGCACGCCCCCTTCTGTCTTTTGATTGATGACGTCATTTGATGACTACCTGTCAAATCCGGTCTGAATAAGCCCATACAACTACTGCCAGAGAGGTTGACTCCACTATCTCCGCATGCAGTTATGGTTCCTCTAGCTTCCCTTGTTTTGACATAATAAAAGACATCTATTTAAAATTTGATGACACCTAACAATTAATGGTTCACCATCTTCTTCTTCATCTCCGCTCTGCCCTTTAAATCTAGATCTTGAAGTAAGGGTAGATCTTGGCAGATGGTTCTGCCAGCATTCTTGCATTACTCAAGTAATCCATATGCCACATTTTCATGTGCAATGTAACAAACTACCTTTCCATGTGCAGTCTGAGTCATCCCATTTTAATTGAACTCCACAAGGTAAATGTTAGTCTCCTTTGCAGCTGTCTTTCGCGATGTCACACAACGCTCCCCCGTTTGTCGGATCGCCTTTTCCCAAAAAAATTTAAAATTATCCTATTTTAGCGAAAGGATGATCCGGCACTCATTGTAAAAAAAAAGGACACACTGTTGATCAAAGATTTAAAGCCGACCTTAAATGAATATGTCAGCAGCGAAAAGCTGTCTTTATTTTTGTCACCTCTATTGCTCTATTGTTACTTAAAAGTTAGTAGTTAATAAGTAAATAAGGTCAGCGATCTTGTATATTTAAACTCCAATTTTGTATTAATCGTCACTTCTGAAGATGTATGCAGAAGCATACGAAACTTTAAGTAAAAGATAATTTCAAATGATGCGTTTACATCTAATGTTTGTCACCGCTGTTTGTGTGTTATTTCTGATAATATTATTATTCTTCGAATTTTAGGTCACTGTGAGTCCAACTTTCACGTCACGTTTGAGTTTCTAAACTTCTACTAATTATAAGAGGTTATTGTTAAAGGAAACCTCTACTCTGACTATAATGAACAATTTTAAATTGTACAAAATAATATTTGCAATCAATTTTCATCAGCTTTTTGTATCGAAAAAGAATAAATTTTAAGGCCCGTTTAAACGGTTTCATCATTTGCTTCAACATGCTTTCAACACTTAGTTGAGCCAAATGTTCGGTGTGTTTGAACAGGTCGTCCAACATGGTTGAAAGCATGAAAATGTTGACAGCTTGTTGAAAGCGTGTTGAATCAAGTTTAAATCGGTTTAAACTTTCATTCCATATCGATTCAACTTTCCTTTGTTCTCCAAATTGTTGAATGGTGTTGAAGCCGTTCCAACACTCTCTTCAACGATTGTAGAACACACGCATGCTCACATCAAGCCGCAAAAGTCAATCATGATGAAGAAGTTTATCTGGACTAGAGAGTTTGGTTTCTAGTTCTTAGTTAATCGCAAATCATATTTCGCGAAAGTGTTGGTTCTTTTGTTGGTGCAATGTTGGAACCGTTTGAACAGCCTTCGCGCAACTTTGTTTTTGCGTTCAAAATTTGCCCAACAACATTTAAACGGGCCTTTAGAATAAATTATTTTCACTTTCAAATTTCCCTTGCACCACTGTTCTCAATAATATTTTTTGTGAAGTGCTATAATTATGGTTTCCCTTATTGTTTTCAAACAAAGAGCTTTTATTTTTAAACAATAGGGCAACCATTACACATCACAGTTATTCAAGATGGCAGCACCCAGGAAATTTAAAAATTTCAGATACCAATTCTTTCATTGGGAAAATGTTGGGAAACTATGTTTTAACTGCCAATTGAGTCAAAAGGTCCTAATTCTTGTTTTCTGAGCAGATTGCTATGAGTACGTCATATATACCCTACCAGACTTAATTATAAGCAAAAAGGGCACAGTCGGTGAGCACGGATGTAAATCCTTCCAAGATTATATATCCATTTCCACTGCTTACATTTATCGATCACCTCTACCCTGCAATGTCTCCTGCAGTCCTGTTGGTATATTTCATCTACAATTCGCCGTTTTCAGGTAGGAATGGCCTACTGGTATTTAGACAACACGGGGACAGCTCTGTATTATGATAACGTCGCGACGAACGCACAAATATGTGAGAATTAGTAAGCGGAATCAAGCATTCATCACTGATTCATACTTCTACTTTCATTATAACAAGGCCGGGATAGTGATATTCAACGCGATCAAGCCCGCTTAGCAACATAATTCAGTTTTTAACAACATAATCATCTGATCTTTCTGATCAGTGAGTTTTTTTGGCAGCACGTACTTAAAAATATTTGTTAAAGATATGTGTTAAGGCCTAAATTATGTAGTTTCCGCTTGAGCTGCAGCAAAGCTGTTGACTGGTGGCAAGATCTTTTTTGCTGGCTGTAAAAGAAAGACAACTTGTAGAGGGAACTCATAATGTTGTCGAAGTAAAAAAGGTTGAGAGCACTAGCCGAGATAACGCGACAAACAATGATTATTTGGTAGACATGAATGATCCCGCAAGCTGTATACGGAAATAGATTCCTTATTATCTCGACGATCACTAGTCACGCAGCCATAGCAACACTTAATAGGGCATTAATTCAGGAGCGTAGCCAGGCCAACCGCTTGTTTTGGAAAGCCGGTCTTTTAACGTGTTTTCAAGGTAGCAGAAAGAATAATAACCTCTCCGTTCTCGAGATACAAAGGGAATTGTGACACCCGAAAATGGTCCGTAAAGTTTCCGGACTTCGAGAAGTTCCCTGGAACTTACTTCATATATGCAGCTATTTTGTGGGATTGTCCCTCCTCCCGCACTCACTGCTCATCTACAAATTCGTCACTTTCACTAAAAACAGAATGGTTGTCGACATGACAAAGCGGGAAGTACCTGAATGTGAGAGAATCTGACCCCCCCCCCTTTTTAAAAAATCCTACCTAAGGCCTGTCATTAAGCTTGTTCCGAAATGGAGGGAATATGTTCCACGGTTCAATGTATTACTAATTCGATTTTTTCAAGCTTTATGTCAAACAGCACTCAAATTGATGAAGCTCCTTTGGACAATTAGTGAGGAAAGGGTACCCATTGACGGACTGCATGCCCTCATTTAACGAGACTGTCAACAAGAATAGAATCTCTAACACCGCATTAGTTTTTGCATTTTTTGTTCTTGTCTTGCTATGTTTGAGATACTTGTAATGCTGTACTTCGCAAAGCGATCCTGATCGCGAAATGATTCCTTTAGTAAAATTGCTCCAACTTCTGCATGTCCAGAAATTTGGATGTCGCAAGACATACAAGCTGGTCGATTTGAGGAACTCCTTTCTTATTAGCTTTTTCATTTTGCAACGTGCTCTTATCAGTCTTTCCAATATTTTGATATATTTTTTGGATGAATCAGTCTTTTTTTACTCTACTGACATCAGTCGCTTACGTGGTATACTCCACATTAGATTCGGTCTGTTTAAAACTTCTTTAACATCTACCATTAGCAAGTGCTACTACACAATTTAACGCAAAGCCTTCAACACCATCACCTGCGGTGGAAGGGCAGAATTTTACTCTTGCGTGGACCTATACTCTGGATGGTACAGTTCTCTTGGCACAGTTTTTCGTTGTAAGTAGCAGTGGTTCTGAGTTGATTGGAAGGACACTTGGACCTGGTAGCTTAACTGTTGAGTCGAAGTATCAAGAACGATTCAGGTGACAAGCAACAAACACCCGAGCAGAGCTGACAATTCTTACAGTGCAGAGGTCAGACCAAGGGACGTATAGAATAAATGTTGCTCCAACAGGTCCTGATTCTCTTTCAGACGATGTAGAGATTGTTGTGCAATGTAAGTAATTGACTGAAATTCTGTTATAGGTAGTACATTATTTGATCATAATTACTGAAATTAATATCAATGCGGTTACAGAGAAATCAATTAACAAGCCTTGAGATCTACTGTAATTTATTTTTGAGAAATCAACATGGGGGGGGGGGGGGGTACAGAATGATTTTTTGTCACTCCATTTTTGTATTTTACCGTTTTCGAGTGTCTAGTTGCAAGTCCCTACATGAATGCTTTTGATGGAAGGATACATTTAGCTTACTAATTTTCGTCACAGAAAAGAAAATCGTTCAGAAATAATTCTGTGATTTCCGAAGTCTCTCTCGCAACATGTGTATAGGTTGTTGTATTAAATGCAATAACTACAACATTCTACACCAGGTATCAAAACCGAACAAGCAAATATCATTGAAATAAATCTTACCTACCATGAGAGAAGCCACGGCCGAAAATGCCACAATATTGATCATCCAGCCTTAACGTTTACCGTGTTTCATTAAGTTATTATATATAATCCATTGGCCTAAACCTCTTTGGGTGAAGAAAATGATGCTGATGTAAAGAAAGTAAAGAAGTAAAAGGTCAAGGAAATATAAATCTGGAATGTTCTTGAACGCTGTTATAAACGGCACGTATGCATGAGGCCTTATAAGGAGTTGATGGAAAATAACAGTGGCATCACTTTACATTTATGCCCGAAGAATGTTCGTAATTCAATTTACTTTGCGAACTTTTCACTCAACCTGTTCCTGATGTAGATATCTATGCATATCCTTCTTTTACACAGAGGCTGATCAAATTTACTTGCTAAGCCCTTAATAAAGAACGGGAAGCTCCAAAATTGAACGACTTTTAAATTGGAATGGATATCAAACCCAATCAAGTTGAGGGTGCCGTCTTTTACTCTTTGACACATATCTCAATGATAGTTTTCGCGTCACTGATCAAAATCAATTAAGGAAAGCTCCAAAACTAAACGGTTCTTTTGGAATGGAAGTCAATATTAGTCAATTAACGTGTGCGGTCTTTTTCTCCTACATGTATCTGTGAACAATAGTTTTCGCGATACTTATCAAAAACAGAGTAATATTGCTACCATGAAGCTCTGATTCGTATTTAAAATCCCGGAGCCAGCTTGAAGACTTTCTGGCAAATTATCTCGGTTAGTTTTCTCTCAAGACGGCAATGAAAACTGACCCCTTAATAAATTATCAACTATATTGCAGTGCAAACTGCATTGGTTTCCTCTTGTTGCGGATACTGTACAATTATTCCTCATTCGAATATAGCAGGCTGGCGGACCCCCTCTATCCGGCCTTTAGTTGGAATGATTTCCACGTTAAAGAACACTAGTTGACTGCGTTTACGGTTCAAGCAAGTGCCGGAGACCGAAACCTTGGGAGCCCATCTTCCAGCTAATCTAAAGACATGAGAACAAAATCAGCAATTCACCTCACACCGGGAAGGCGTTGTCATACATAATTCATGCTTTATGTGCCTTAATTTAAAAGATAGAAATACATACTCATGCCTTATCAAATATGTGGAT
>NC_090895.1:6213550-6241050 GCF_036669925.1 Montipora capricornis | reverse complement strand
CATTCTGAAAAGCCCGGAGAGGGTTTCGATTTTGGTCTCGGGGGAAATCGGGGTACAATACATAAGCAATGATTACCGTGATCTTTATATAAAGAGCACTTGTGCTCTTTATAAAATAGTCTTAATAATTTGCATCGTAATTTCAGCCATTACAAACTTCGGCAAGATTTCCGCACAGGTCCCTACTTCATTATGCATACACTCCTTTGTTTCAAGAAAACAATAGCGATAACAATAGACGTCCTTTGGGACTGTGGCGCTTTGTTCTTTCTTTTTAGAGGTTTTTTTTCTAAGTCTGTCTGGACTTAAAGAAAATCGGTCGAACTTCTGTCTGAAAAAGGGAAAATCGAACAGTTTTTCCTGCAATTTCGGCACTTTTCCTGCAATTTTACACATTTTTCAGTTTTAGAATAAGCGCAAGAAGTGGAGTTTCAAGCAATCGTTGTAATTGGATTCAGATTCGCAAACATAACAAACAAACAAACCAAATAAAAGTACTGTCATAAGAACTTTAATGGCTATCTGCTCTTTTTATCGTGAAATTGTTCTTCCTGTCTGCTTAAAAATTCGCCGAGACACTGCAAAGTGTATATTTTCTTCCTTTCCTGTATTCAGGATCACGAACGGTGCATTTAGTGGGATTTTGCGATTTATCGCTCTTTGTAGAGATCGGCAATATGCTCAATGATACTTCCAAGTAAATAACTTTGGTAGAGATCCATGGATGTTCCCGTACGAGGCATACTTCGTTTCACTCCCCATCATGTCTTTTCAATGCCCTGCTGTGGGCTCGTTTGTTTGGGTCGACGAAGTTTAGGCGAATAGTTAACTGTGAGATGCATGTTAGCCCTTGTCTTGTAGGCAGTTGTAAACTTTCCGGCCACATGTAGCTAGGGCTAATATTTTTTCAAGGAAAGTTTACGGTCAGAAAATTAATATGTGTTCTGGCGGATTGAAGGCTATCCATTGCAGTTTTTTCTTGAGCATCGGGAAACAGATCCCTCTACCGATGCGGCACTTTGTCTTTGCCAACTGACTGAGTTTTCACACAGGTTTTGGACACGGAAGACGAAAGTAAATTGTTTTCTTTGCACCACTCTATGCACAACTCTGGAAAGGCTATAAGGCAGGGACAATTTCCAAATGATCAAATCTCCCATTGCTGTGACGCTTTTACTTCGGTAACCATCTTGATTATTACAAAGACACAAGTTTGCTTCAGAAGAAGGGAAACATGACTCATGTTTCCCTTTTTTTGAAACGATTTTAACTGCAATGAACTCGTGCATGAAAGTTTCCCATGAAAGATGCACTAATCAGACTAATCACAAACAATACTGGAAAACCTAAAACTATCACAGAGACTAACCTTAAGCCTAAACAGTGCCTTAAGTAGTAATTAAGGTTACGGTTAGCATTATTAAAGGGATGGGTTGTTTCAAGAGTAGTAAAACAGGAATCTCTTAACGGTAACCTACAAGTTTAAGTTCGCTTGTAGGTGCTCGTCGCGGCACGTGTATATAATTACGTATCATTGTTATGTAAATAGTCAGCTAGAATTCAAAATAAATATCAATTTCAAGGTGTGAATTAGCAACTTGACAAGTTAGCTCTGTGGTAAAGTCCAGGGACAATTAATCAAGTGGTTTACAGTGTGTCAGATTTCAAGGCAAGCTGCGAGTGACATATCATGGGATAAAATGGCAGAAAAAGCCGAACGGGATCTGGAAATACGAACAAGACGAAGGGACAGAAAAAGGAAAGCTGGGACAAAAACGAGTAACGGTGTGGGCGATGAAGGGAACGAAGAGAGAGAGGGAGGGAGAGAAAAAATGAGATCCGTTATTATTTATTCCGTAAGTACAAATTACCCATGTATATATTCGGTTCTCTTGGGTATACGTATTGTTCTCCAAAACAACAGCGTGAATAAATAATTAATTTATGCTGCATGCATAATGAAGTAGGGACCTGTACGGAAATCATTCCCAAGTTTGTATCTAGGCTTCGGATTTTTTCCCGTTCCACGTGGAACCCTGCTTCTTCGTTAGCTGCTTGTTTGTTCAGCCTTGCATTCTGCCACTGTGCGACTATTGAAAGACCAATTTGTGACACATCTGTTGATTTTAAAAATGATTTTTCCAACAAGGTTTTTTCTTCAACGGCAGTCTTCAATTCTCTGAACTTTCTCTTACGTAGCATTTTTAACCAACCTTCTTCAACCACCGACTGCAACAAAGATAGGTTGAAGGGAAAAAAACATGCTTTTAAAATTACCATACTGCTTATAAGGTCCACTTGTTTTTCTTGTATGGTAATATATTCCCCTCACAATTTGAACCTTTGTTCGGACTACCGAGGGACACGCTTTTTGTTGAATGTTTTTGAAGCCGTTCAAAAAACTCGCAGCACTTATTTTATCGGATCTAAAAACGCTCGGCTACGCCTCGTGTTTTTAAACCCGATAAAACACTGCTGTGAAGCATTACGTGAAGATGTTACGTGAAGATGTTGCTATCTGTGGGTCTAGAGATGAAGAGATGAAGATGGTTTAATATGTAACGAGTGAAATAAAGAACCAAAAATGATTATGGTAATGGTAATGGCTTTATATACCACACATCACATCAGTCTCATGGTTGTTTACAATTCTCTCAGAGGTTGAACACCCCCAACACCAGTGGTCTCACTACTCTTCACGAACATTGTGTGGGTTCTTATAACCTCCCACAATCGATTTTATAGTGAGTTGTCTTTCCGAGACGACTTGAAAGTCTAACCATTTTGCAGATGAAATTGTATTATTACTGGGTTGCCGTATGGCAATCCAGTCGGAATCTGTCTTTAATTTCGTCGTTTTTTTTTTTTTCGTTTTCTTTTTTTTCCGTGTCGGTAAAAGTCTTGCCTGTCACTCCCCTGCTAAGTGGTGTCTTTGTGCATAGAGCCTTCTGCGCGTATTTTCTTAGGATCGAGAGGGTAGTGGGAAATGCGTAGATTTCTCTGGTAGACACAGTAGAACGATTAACTTAACCGGCAATGGCGTCGAAAGTCATGTAACGCGAATGGCGTTTTAGTGGATCTTTGAACAAAATATACCCTTATGAAGCTCAATAATGGCAAGTCAATTGGATATACAGGCGGTGGAATCTTAAAAGCGACGAGTAATGGACTTCGACAACAATCTATCGCCCATCGAGACGAAATCAAAGTGAGCCGTATTTACCTGAAGTACATGGTAATTTAAGACGATCGAGTTTCTCGTCTTCATGCAAGCAATGAAATAGGAAGAGGTTTTCGCCTCTAAGAGCAAATATGTTGTTTGTTTCAATAAATCTTTCGCTGGAAAAGGATTTTGTGGTATTTTCTGCCTTTGTGAATTAAAATATCATGTTGTGTATTGAATTTTCGAGCTTAAGGTTGAAATGTGATATGGGAGAAGTTTTTTAGTATTGCTCTGTAAGCGGGAAGGGTTCGCAGGCCTGTTGGAAGCGTGCTTGAGTTTCAACAAAATCAGTAGTAGTTTTGAGCCCCAAAATCAGTGAAGAATTGTGACGCAGTTGAATAATAAAGTAGCTGCTATTTCCAAAATGATGGAATTACCTGGTTAGAATAAATAACGTCGTACGCGTCTTGGAGAGTAAATTTTGACTTTGCATAAACAAGACTTGGGCGATTGTGATCTTTGTTTTGACTTCGCTCATTTCATTGTCAAACTTTATAACACTTGACGGAAAAAGAAACTTACAAAAACCCGGTATCTTGCCATCATTTGACACAGATACTTCACTGTTTGGCGAGTAAACTTCATCACGGCGCCCGCTGAATTCCGGCGATGTCACTTTCGATTTTGCGATTTATTTGTGCAGCCAAAACGTACAATAACGAAATTGAACGTTGCAAAAATCCCCCAAAATGTTTGTCGCTGATCGTAACTTTTTATATTCTATATTCACGGTTCAAAATAAATGTTGTTTTCATGTCGTAAATATGTTATTCTCGAGCGATCGTTCTGGAAACTTCCTTCTGCTCTTTCTAAAAACTTTGTATCAATATTTATTTACTTTTGCATCAATATTTGTTTTTGCATAAAGCAAGCTAACAAAATTTGTACCTTCCTGAGTTCGCATTTGTTAGCGTTAATAGTATTATTCGGTCCGATGCTTCTGTTTTACGAGGGGTATATTATTTTGGTCTCCCATCCAAACACTAACCCCGCCGAACAGGGCGTAACTTCAGTGAACTTCGGTGAACTTCGGCATTACAAAGCCGTCAGATGCTCAGAGGGCACGCTTAAACTTGTGGTGCAAAGAAGTTTATCAACATGTCAGCCCAGAAGCCAATGTTTCTCACTTCCCATTTATTTTCTTCAATCTTCCCGGGTTCAGTACTTTGCTAGTAACCACATTTTTTCTCAGACTATTTACCCAAGACTTCTACCATGGCACTACAATGATAGACAATACCAAAAGAATATCGTGCACTGTTAGAGCTACATATTACGCAAGGACAGATGTGTTTTGTCGTACGAACGTGTGAGGACCTGTGAGCCAAAGGGCCTCGTCTGGTATGACTTCTTAATGACCCCCCAACTTGAAAAAAATTGTCTGGAACGGTGCACGTACCACAGGCAACCCAGTGTACCCTCACGGAGGGTCTAGTTTTAAATACCCAGAGTGTTGGTCTGACCCGGGGTGCGATCCCGCGATCAACCGCACAAAAGTCCGATGCTCAACCGAGCCACCGGTTGTCGATGAAAGAAGAAAAGACATGTAAGGTTGTAAACGAATGGACTGCCGCGGCCACCTGAAGTTCCTTAACTATTAAATGTCGCTGGTATTTGTCAAGGGGACTCAATAAAGTGTAGAAGGAAACTTTTTGCCACAGACAGGGATTAGCTCTCGCTCTTATTTACCTTCTGCTTAGTCCTCAGGAACTCAGAAAAACAATTGACTCTCACTTTTAATTTGCTGTTTCCTTCTTACAATTGTTCTTCTTAGGGAGTATGTTCTCTAGTGAGCAGTTTGTTAAAAATGCGCCTTGAGATCAAGAGATTCGTTTACTTATTAGCGCCTCTGGTCCAGGTAACGTATAACGATTGGCCAAAGGAAGTGCTTAACACCAACTACGAAGGTGTAGTACGGATGTGGCCCACGCCGACGACTTTAAAATTTGCAGTGCCGTTAGGCCTTGAGCGAATCCATGTAAGACCAATCGCAGTGGTTGGGGGACGAGGATCACTAACCCAAACCTTCTGGACGGAACGTGCCCAGAGGGGGGACTCGCATATAAAAAGAGGAGGGATGCTCGTCAGAAATTTTAAATTAAACCCTTAAAGGAGACCAATTTAGGTGTGGCCCAGGCTTTTTTTGACCCCTAAAAGAGACCATATTAAAACACAGAGAAACAAAAATACATGTACCGTGACTTTTAATAATGGCAAAAACGTTATCATCTAATGCTTCCACCTACGTGAAGAAATATAAAGGCGTAATTATACACTTCTATATCTCTTCGCGTGTAACACTAAAGGAGCCTTCACGGCTATATATGATTGCACTTTGCCCAGAACACACAAAGTGAGACCAAAATCCGAAATTTACACCCCTAAGCGAGACGACGAGCATCCCTGCCGTTTTTGTATGGGAGTCCCTCCCCCCCCCCCCCTTCTCAATTAATAAACAAAAAGTAACGCACAATTACACATGTAACTTTAGCCGCAGAAGCATTTGTTACGCACAATTAATTTTAATGATGCGACGAATAAATCATTATCACACATATTGCATTGCCACGCGACAAAAGTACTTAAACGCATCACCACCTAATCAAAACAAACCCAATTTAATTCGCAATTTCTATTTCTTTAACAAAAGTACCAAAGCTGGATTGAATTTCAACTACGTGATAGTCTTTTTACTGAAAATTTCTTCAGTATCAAAATTTATTTAACGAACGCGGGTAACATGAAATGCAAAAATTCTCTGTGTACAAATGAAAACGCCATTACAAAAAGAAGGTGGAAGATAATTGTGATTATCTTACAATCCAATCTGTGTAAACCGTTGTGTTATTCGCAAAACCAAGAATAGTTGAAGTTAACGACTGGAATATTTTTGTAGTTTGCTGGGAGTTTTCTTGATTGCTTGCAATCAGCTTCCTGAAATAGTCCAGGTGGTCAAAGTTCCCCCAAAAACATGGCCAAAATGTGGCTTAATTGTTAGGGAACCAGCTCAATGTTATAAGAACGAAAAACACTCCAATCGTTTCTTCAATTTTTTTCGTACTGGGAAATTTCACCAGAGTTTGGGATATGACGGGTCTTTCAAAGCAAATGAATGAAGGAGACGCCGATTTGAGTTTTGTTTAAAACCGAATCGGTCAAATTGGTGTTCGGAAAAAAACCGGAAAGGGCTGATAGAGGCCTTCATTGAAGCCCTAGAAAGGCAATGTTAATGCATGATCTAGAAGTGACATAACATCGAAATCTGTCGTAGGATCGACAGATAGTTTTGGCACATGTAAGAGGCTATTATGATATTGTTATTAAACAAGTGGATAAGGGATCTGCGGTGGCAGTTATGGATAAGTTATGGTGAGCTTTGCGACATCTTAAGTGATTTTGAAGGGCACACTTTATTCGATAGAGATCCTACTCGTGACATGACCAAACGTGTTAGGTAAGAAATAAGAGATTCTTTTGATAAAAGGAATTTGACCTAAGACAGGGTTATCCTTCCTTGATCAGGGATATTTTATTTATAATTGCCTAAGTTCAACAAATGCGGCTGACAGGGCAGACTAGTTAACATCTCTGGATGTATAACATCAATGGAAAAAAACCCTCGCATTTGGTAGATCGGAGTGGAGGGACCTTTTTTCTACCAGCGTTGAGTAGAGACGAATTTGCCTATAAACATGTTCTTTTTGTCAGTTAATTAATTTAATTAATAAATCAAATGAACAAAATAGTACCACTTTGGTTGCACTGATGCTCTAATGGAGCGGAGTTTTGAAGCAAGCAACCGTGGACAATTTTACTGTCGGTGTACGTTGGATCAGTGGCTTGATCTGATCGGCGTTATTTCAAGTTGAGAAAATAAATATTTTAAGCAAGAGCCGATACAACGTAGATTTGATTTTAGTGGTGTAGAAAAGTGAATCAGTAAACTATCTTAAAAACGTCCATGCAATGCCTCTGAATCAAACTCTAATCATCTAACTTTGGTAATAAATTAAGGAATTATAATATTATTATTCTACACTAATTTGACAGTTTTCCATTCAGAGGGTCTTTTCTGGGCCAATGTAACACGTGATGACAGCAAATTTGTGAACGCCAGCTATCTTGACCCCAGGGGCCGGTTGTTTGAAAGCCGATTAACGCTAATCCCAGTTTAAAAAGTATCCAAGGACTTTATTTCCCTACTCCTAAATGCTTTTCACCGCTGATATTTGGCAAAACTTTACATTAGAAGAAATCAATCTTGAAAAACAAAAATAAGGAAAAGAAACTTTCACCTAAAAGTTGAAAACAAAACAAAACTCTACGCTAATCCTGGATTAAGTTAATCGGCTTTCGAACAATCGGGCCCAGAACTATTCCCTTGACCGAGCGAGAGAGGAGCTCTGGGAAACCCCGAAACAGTGTCTTCTCATTGGTTTTCGTGAAGAGCAATCAAAAGCGTCTCTCATTGGTGCATTCATGTTAGCGCGAGGAGTGAGCCAGTTTTTGGCTATAAGAACCCTACGGCGCATGTTTTCCGGCATAGAGTTTGCCAGAGCCTTGGGTCGATCCAAGGCTCTCGTGACGAGAATGGAACCCCAGTTAGTAGATCACTTGTCTATTGACATGCGCATCTTATTTGCATTTGATTTGCAATTACATTGAGGTTTTCAGTTGCACGAGGAAATGTTCAATGGCAATAATATCAGCTATAAAACGTTTGCAGATAATCCTGCCTTAGTCAGGCTGGTTGCTAATGCAACAGAGAACAAAAACTGTTCTGATTCCCTGCTGGTAAATTTCACATGTGAGGTATCTCAAGCCAATCCACCTGTGGAAAGCTACCAACTTTTTAAGAGCCAAGAAATCGTAGACACAAGCAGCAGAGGAACATGGATTGAGAACATATCGAGTAAAGGAGACCATAACTATAGCTGCAGCGCTTTGCACTCCTTGGGAAATGTGACAAGCTTTGATGTTACTGTAACCTTTAATGGTGAGTCGCTTTTTGCAATGTTCCCCTAATTTTCAAGTTAAAACTGCTGCAAATTAATACAATGTGGTCCGTTATGTTTGCACTTATAATTTTTACATAGCATGTATTGATATTTATTCTTGTATTGCTGCTCCGCATTTGATTCTCTTTTTCAGTTCCAGTTCAGATATCTGTCCATGTTAAAAGTGGTAGTGTGACTCTTAAAGAAGGTGCCAGTTTGTCTTTAAAATGTAATGCATCTGGGTATCCTGAGCCGACTGTTACCTGGTCAAAATTGAATCCAAATGAGGTAATAATATCAAGCCAATGGATTAACTTCACTAACATCAGCAAAGAGGCAACTGGGGAGTATATCTGCAATGCAAACAACACCTGTGGGGAAAAGTGGTCTTCAGTTCGAACCATTGCTGTGCAGTGTAAGGACATCTTTTCGCCCTCTTAAGCTTAATAATTGAAGCATTAGAGAAATTTGACCATTTTCAAGTGAGCCACCAGTATAGGTTTTAAAGTCCCTGCATCAGTGACTGTCAAGACGTGCACGATGGTTAGTTATTTTAATGATGATGATGATGATGATGATGATGATGATGATGATGATGATGATGATGATGATGACAAGATATTTGTCAGCGCATTTAACATTCTCAATGCGCTTACAGCAGGAAGCGAAAACTCGCTTAAAATAAGAAAATAAAATATTTTGACTATATAAGGGTTAAAATAGTCACAAAAAATGTTTTAAGTTTCTTCTTAAAAATAGTTACGATTGAAGGTGTTTTTAAAGATTTAGGCAGACAATTCCATAGTTTTAGGATGCAATAAGAGAATTTTCTTTAATCATAAGTGGCTGTCATGACGTTTGGAACTTGTAGAAGTAGATGATTGGCTGAACGTAAAGAATGAACAGATTTATAAGAACTGATAAGCGAAGCAAGATAGCTAGGCGATTGTCCATTCGGAATTTTATAGGTTAAGAGTAAAACCGTAAAAGTGATGCGTGACCTAACAGGAGGCAAATGCAGATTCTTAAGCACTAGAGTAATGTGGTATCTCCGACTGGTTTCTGTGATGTTCTGAACCCGTTGCAGTTTTTCTTGCTCAACCGTAGAAAGTCCATAGAGAATACTATCGCAGTAATCGATGCGGGAAATTACAAAAGCATTTACAAACGTTTAAGATTACTTTGGGGCATGTAAATTCCGATTCGACTAATTAAATCGTATTGCAGAGATACCATTGTTGCAAATATCGTCGACATACTGTCTTAAGTCAAGTTCCTTATGTCCAGTACGAAACCTAAGTCTCTTACTTTATCAGACAGCTCAATTATCGTGTTACCAAATGAAAATTGATAAAGGACAGGATTTCGAAAAAGCGAGAGATAAATCGGATAACTTTTGTTTTTCCAGGGGTGGTGGTGGGAGTTAGTTATCGGGGGAAGGGGTGGGTTAGTAGCATCTCCTCTGGCCTTCCAGACCGCATTTTTTCTTGGGTCAATACTATGTACTTATTGACTGAGTGGAAGGGCCAGACGGGAAAATATTTGGCCCGAGGTCATGGCCTACGGACCGAGCGCAGCGAGGTCCATGCGCCAAGACCGAGGGCCAAATATTTTCCTGTCCGGCCCGACCTAAACTCAGTCAATAAGCATTTTATCATATGGGCTCTTTACACTATTCATGAGCACTCAGAATTTGAAGTTTGGAGAAAATAAGTAACAAAAATTTTCACAGACAGTTGATCTAATATGTTCTTTGCATTTGCTTTTCTGGCTGTAAATGACTTGGATGTTTAAAAGCGTCGAAATCCTCTTAAATCGCATCGCATGGAGCACTACGTGTTCGTAGCCGTACGGCTTTTTCCGGCCCTGCTCGCGCTAATGCGTACGGCCCTCGTACGGGGATTTTCCCAATAGTTTTACAATGAAAGCGCGCGCGGGGACGTACGGGCCCTATGATAACTCAAATTACATTGTAGAAGGAGGTACCTCATTGAATTTGACCAACATCGTCAGGCACAACAGGAGAACATTTATAGAACAGATTTCGTCAAACGCAACACATCCATCAGGCAAAATGACAACAGTCGTACCACTAAAACCATTGCCACAGCTACAATACCACACATAAGACGGACTTCTGACACTATCGCACACATACAACAACTTTACAACATATGCGTTGCCCACAGACCTATACGACTTTGCGACTCTCAGTAACTGATTTCAATGACAAAGGTGAACCCAGGGACAGACAGGGAGCAGTATACAAGATCACATGCTGCGATTGTCAGGCTACGTGAAGCCAGCAGGAACCTAAGCACGTAACTTACACAACACAAACGAGCGACGAAGAATGGTGATGTCAGTAATAATGTTATTGCTGAACACCAGTAAACAAAAAAAACACTATCGACAGGGACTCTGCTTAAGTACTTAACCACCTGTACGAACTATTACCTATGACTTACACTCGAGAGCTGGTATACATATTTAGAGAAAACTACATTAAACCGTTGCCAACCTGTACCTGTGCCTTTCAAATGATTTCTTAACAGAAAACATTAACTACAGACAACTTTTCCTAATAACCTTACAAGTCTACTGCGACCTCTATTTACAACCCGGATTGCAATGCACCATTCACCACTGACCATCCACACTTCAGACTTGAGCATCCCTACTTTCATTTGAATTTCCAACCCTCACTTTAATGTGACGATGACTTCCACGGCTAAGGGTTGTTGAAACGTCAATCACTGCCAACAGTCCTTGTCAGGACTCCTTTCATCCGAACGATCAAATTCCGTAGAGATATGGATGCCAAATGGTTATAATGTGATTTCACGTTTAGGGTACTCTGTCCAGCATCTGGAATTGCTCTGGGTAGTCCCTGGTTTATATAAATCTGTGTCTTTGGCTTCACATATAAATAGCACAATTCTGTCTCCAACCATTTGGGATTTCAGTTTACGCTCGTTTGCAGCTTTATTGTACCTAAAAAGACCATCAAAGGTCAAAGGAATGGTAAATAAAATGTTCAGATAGTGGACTAGTGAAATTATTGAGCTTAGATGAGTGAGTGTTGTGGTGTCTGTAGCTAATGCTCATAATACAGAATGTGCAGGCCTGCCACTTCAGCATTCCTCCTAAGCCGAATACTGAAGCATTCTGTTGGTACACTAACGAAAAATACAGTGCACCTCTTAAAACAACGACTATCCATTTATTTGCCAAATTAGAAAAGAGTTTTACGGAATACAATAAATTAATGAGATCAGTCAAAAAACACTCAGAATAGTATGAGTAGTTCAATATATTATGAGCTTGAATTTTCTGGGTCATTTTGTAACACATACGCACACACAAAAAAATAATAAATCTAATTAATCTAAAGGAAATACATTAAGGGGAAAGAAAAAAAGAAAAAAAATGAAGAAAAACAGTACCAGATAGTAGTATAGCATTTATCAATTCTTGTGTTTTGAACAGTAATAAGCTAAGATGAATTGACAATACCAAGCTAGCATTAAACGTAGGTAGATGCGAATTTTTTCATCATTGCTTGCCTAAATAAATGCGAAGAACTACTTTTCAATTCTCCATCCAGATTATTCCAAACAGAAGTACCAGATAAGTAAAGGCTTTTTAAAAGAAATTGAGGTAAAAATTACCGGGTAAAATGCGCGACGTTTCGACCGAACTTCGGTCATTATCAAGCTTAAAGGTGAAGATAAAATTTTGCATACTCATAAATATAAAACTAAGGAGTAAAAGTATGTAAAGTAAGAAAATGGAGAAAAGAGGGGGTTAAAAAAATGCGAGAATAAAAATGGATTAAAACACTTTCGCACGAATTGAGTCTGACTGTACATTCAGGCTTGGTCTCAGTTCATTAATTAAAAACATTTCATAAATGAGACAGTCAAACTTGCTCTTGCACTTTTTTAAGATGGTAAAATTCCTCGTAAGGTCATTGGGCACATAGGAATGTTCCACACGGAAATGCTTTCCAATGGAGGAAGACGCATTCTTGTGCTCGTCAACGCGTTGATGCAAATGCCGCCGTGTGTAACCAACATAACCTGCATCACAGAGGTCACATTTAAACTGATAAACAAGGGATTGTTGGTTGACAATGGGAGGCTTGACTTCGCGCGGTTTCAGATGCTGTTTAATCTTGTGGCTTTCTGGGCACACAGCTCCTTAACAAATCTACACAAATCCAAACCAAAGTGTATGTCAAACCTACCAACACTGGCCTTTTGCTGCATTACAAGAGCCATGTGATGATCGCTACAAGAGCGGCCTATTGAAAACAATGCTTGATCGTGCCTTCCGCCTCTTATCTAACTGGTCATACTTTTCCGATGAAAGTGATCGGCTCAAAATGGTGTTTTCTCGTCTTAGCTATCCAGACAGGTTAATTAATTCCACCATCGATATCTCGCGCTTTATCGCAGTCAAAGCCTCTGATCAACCTGTTCTCGAGTTACCAGCTGTTAACAACGAATTAAAAGCGGTTCCCGTGGTTCTGCCATTTAAGGACCAGACTTAAGCCGATATTGTAAGAGCACAACTTAGAGATCTGAGCCAGAAAATTCAAGTGACCGTCCGGCCCGTGTTTGTTAGCCACAAGATTAAACAGCATCTGAAACCGCGCGAAGTCAAGCCTCCCATTGTCAACCAACAATCCCTTGTTTATCAGTTTAAATGTGACCTCTGTGATGCAGGTTATGTTGGTTACACGGCGGCATTTGCATCAACGCGTTGACGAGCACAAGAATGCGTCTTCCTCCATTGGAAAGCATTTCCGTGTGGAACATTCCTATGTGCCCAATGACCTTACGAGGAATTTTACCATCTTAAAAAAGTGCAAGAGCAAGTTTGACTGTCTCATTTATGAAATGTTTTTAATTAATGAACTGAGACCAAGCCTGAATGTACAGTCAGACTCAATTCGTGCGAAAGTGTTTTAATCCATTTTTATTCTGGCATGTATTTAACACCCCTTTTTTGTACATTTCCATACTTTACATACTTTTACTCCTTAGTTTTATATTTATGTGTATGCAAAATTTTATCTTCACTTTTAAGCTTGATAATGACCGAAGTTCGGTCGAAACGTCGCGCATTTTACCCGGTAATTTTTACCTCAGAAGTACCAGAGAAGTGTAAATTGAATTTACCGTAATTAGTTCTATCATGATCAACATAATAAGTTGATTTTGACGCTAGCCTATTATTATAATTGCGTTTAGATGACATACGAGAAAAGAAGTTGTCAAAAGCCTTAGGTAGTAAATTATGATGATACTGAAACATAAAAAGGGCAGTATGAATGGTTACAAGATCCATTAATTTTATTAATCTGCTAACTGTGAAAACAGATTGCTAGAGTGAGCATCTCGATTAGAAAATGTTATTAGTAGTACTGCCTTTTTCTGCAAAACTACAAACCTCTTTAAACCTCTTGTGTGATGAGATCTTGTTATTTTCTCTCTTTATAGATGCTGCCGAAGCTACAGGTGGGGGAGGGAATTATTCGGTGTCTGAAGGAAGCACAAAACTGTTTTCGTGTCCGGTTGATGGAAACCCTGAACCTAACATAACATGGTACAAGGACAATGAGGTTATTGAACCAGAGATTCCAAATGCAAAACAGATGGAGGCGAGGGAAACTGGGTGTTACACTTGCTCGGCGATCAACGCACTAGGACCACCAGTCACCATCACACAGTGCCTTATTGTTGGTAAGATTATCAGTCTTTTATATCACTATCTTTTATGTAAACCATTTTTGAGGTAAGTACGCTGTAGATGTCAATGATGCTCATATGATGAGGTCGGCCTCTATAAATAGGCTCTCATTTCATCATAAACGAAAAAGCATTTAAGTAATTCCCTTGAAAATGACGTCCTCCCACACATTTTTGCCAAACTTGGCACAATTGATAATCACGCAAAGGACGTAAAAAATGCAATAAAATGATGAGGTCATCATCGCTGCATGCCCTTGGTTTTTTAAAACCGAATTACGCAAGTAGCGTTCAAACTTGATCAATTGGAAAAATTGTTGTTATCTAGCAAAAACTACTTACTGTGACTGAAACGATGAGCCTACTTGTTTTTGTTTGTTCGGGTTATAGTCTTTCAGTAAAGTAATCTCAAATTGCTCGATCTTGCAAAGAAATATAAGCAAATCGGACCACTACAGTATAACTAAGACTCAGTGACTGAATTCAACTTGTACTATCCAATGATTTTCTCCTTACAATATGTTTGCCGTGTACCTATTATGAGTAAATAACACCATTTAAAAAAAAGGGGGGGGGGGGAGGGGGCGGAAAGAAGGCGGAAATATCCGCTTCAAATGATCTTTTCCGCGTAAGGACTAGGCGAATTCCAAGATGGCTTCAAATGAAGCGTGGTGCAAAACCAGGGAATCACCTTAAGTTGATACGTTTTTTGCATTCATTTTTTCACATTATTTAAAGGAACTAATTAATTAATTAGTTTTTAAACAAAAAGGTTTTAAGTTTTTTTCTGGGCAAATCTGCCCTTTGTCAAGGGCTATTTTTGGTTGCTATGTTTTGGCCATCCATATCACCCATCCTCAAGACAATAAGATAATCCCCAAGCTGATAAACAATTAAAGATTTAAGAGTGAACTGGCTTTTGTAAGCTCAATTTTGCTTATAAAGATAATAAAGAGGTCCTTTTGTCGACAAAAAAGGCATGTGGTTGACTAGTTACTCTTATTTTCGGCTCTTTCTCCAGGTACCGGTAAGCATTGTGTTTTTGGTCACTTGGGATTAGTCTTTATTTGGAGTTGAATGAAGGGGTAGTTTCTAAAGAAACTGTGGTGCTGCGTCGGTGGGGAAGTAGTATACAAAAATTTGGTTTTATCAACGGAGTTGATAATGTAAATTGGCCACCTTACAGAGATTCTAAAAGCTGACGTTTCGAGCGTTAGCGTCTGACGAAGGGCTAACGCTCAAAACGTCAGCTTTTAGAATCTCTGTACGGTGGCCAATTTACATTATCAACCCCGTTGCTAAAACCAAATTATTTATTTTGAGTTGTTTTGCTTTCTGTCTTTGATTTTTTTGTTTTACATATTTTCTGCTTCGGTACTTGCAGAAGCTAACTTTTTAGTCCTATAGAAACTGGCATACACTGTTTTACACCGTTTATAATTGATTTCACTATTATTATGGTTTTATTCAAATCGAAGCCCCTTTATTAAGCTCACCTTAGTTTTGAAACAGGTATTAAATATATTATCTCCAGATCTATGGTGGTGGCCACAATTTCCTGGGAAATTTTCAGCAATGATCGCCAAAAAATTGCTTTATTTAAAGGAGCTAGTGCCTTAATAAGTTTCATATTAAATATCCTCATAGTAGCCTCTTAATTCCCTCCCTACCCTCCTCTTCCTCCACCACACGCAATGTTGAAGCCAACCCCAGCATTTCCGAACGTTTCCGGAATTTAAATCAACATTGTAAGGGGATGAGGAGGTAGGGGGATAACGCTTGCTTGCTCGTACTTTATTGACTTCCTGGCAGCAATCGTGTCCACGATTGTACTGCACGTTATCCAATTTCTCGTTGAAAGAAAAGGATATCTTGATCTGGAAATGACTCTCGAATGTTGGGCCTGTTAGGGGTTATCGGGATAAAGGATATTTTGGTAAAAACATAGGGCTATGGGATATTTGGGGGAAAATTTAACCGGATACAAGATATTTAAAGGAGAGATTCCGGGATACCGAGCATCAAAATTGTCATTGTTTAAACAATAAAATAAGTTCGAGAGTCAATATAGAAGGATCAAGAAGTAAAAATGATATTCACAAATGCATTTTCTTATCAGAAAAAAAAAAACATTTGACTCAGAAACCTAAGCAAGTATTACCGTTAACATTTAGTTATAATAGACGGAATACTTGTGTATATAATGAGAACAATAATGCACGTACTTTGATTCGTTCTTACCTAAGATATACAAGAGGACCGATGCATAGCTGACGTTATCGTTAAAAAAAACACTCCACTTTATTGGTAAGCCTTGTGTAAAATCCTGTTCATAGAAAGGCCAATCAAAGCATAATGCCATTATACTCGAATAGTGTTTCCCTATGATCTATTGAAACGTTACTGTCACAGTATCAGGGTACAAAATCGCAGTAGGCTTACGAAGCAATACGAATGGCAATTATTGTCATGCAGCAGAGCTTCCTTACTATGAATAGTGTTGATGTCATTATCTACTGAGAGCTTCCTGTTGTTTTTTATTTAGTGCTAGAGGAACCTACCTCAGCTACGCCCACCTCTACAGGAAAATCAAGTAAGTGGTTGTATTAACATTAATTACTTTAACTCAGGCTTTTAAATAATTTGTTTGAGATGCAGTGCAAATATTGTGCTTATCGTTTACAAGGGATATTAAACCTTGAGGATAAATAATGTTTACGCGTCAAACCCTGTACGACCAGATTTGTGTACACCAAATGACCTATAAAGTTTCCAAGACATGTTTGTTTAAGTGGTGGACATACATACACAAACTTATCTTCATTCGCAAGGAAGGGTTACGTTTTTGCAAACGTTGGCCGTGTAGCACTTATATTTCAAAAGACTTAACTATTAGAGTGTAATGTGGAGTGCTAGTTTTCTACACCAATAGACCATTTGAGCGTTGGCCCTACTAATGGAATTGGGCCCACACAAGGATAGGGAAAAACTCTGACCAGGGTGGGACACAATGCATACATACAAATATCTGCGCGCAGGTAACAGAAAAAGAGCTAATAACGAAAGTAAGAACACAATAGAATGGACTATTACATGGTTCCCTTGCATACATTTCCTCTACTGTCTGTTGTGACCTTAATTAAAGTGATTCAACGAGCTTTCTGCCATCCATCGAATATCAATCGACACCTCAGTAAGTAACTTGAAGTACTGGAGTCCATACAGTGTGGTTTCACTTTCGATTAGGAACCATATTTTCTTAAAGCCGGCTTGTACTGTTAGCCGGTGCAATATTATTCATATATTAGCAAATTTGTAATGCCAGTTCAGGTTTTTTGCTTGTTTTTCATCCAGTGAACTTTCATTTGAGCTATTTGAACACTTTAAGATAACTTAACTCACCTCCATGTTCAGGAGATCAAGCTTTTCAATTCATTACATAGTTAAGAACTACTTGTAATAGTTACTGCCGGAGAAGCTATTTGTGGGTCAGACCTGTATGCTCGTATTGATGTAGTAAATAAAGATTGTTGTTGTCGCGCCAAACAGTGCTTTAAACAGAGAAAAGATTCATAACTGTTTGTCTAGGATTTGAATTTTCAATCAAGGGGGAATCAAATGTTTGCCTCGTCCCATTTTAGCCAAGCAAGTTTATGCGGACCTCACGATAATGGGAGACTTTTTGTCAGAATACAGAGATTTGAGTAACCAAGTTTCAAGACAACTGGTGGATTCATTTGTGTCACAGGTGCATTTTTAAAATCTCTCGTATGTAATCTAGTAATTGACGAGCGAAAGAATATCAGTTATTTATTTATTCAAAGTGTACATAATTTCTTTGATAAGAAGTTCCTATCGTTTTTTTTTTTTTATTTTCAAGGGGTAAGAATTCCTTGTTCAAAAGTGCCCCAAGTGAAGAGATTGCAATGCTAAATGTTCAATAAACTAAGCCATTGCTAAACGAACACTTTGTTAGACATCTATTTGTTTTGGAAATCTTATAATTTTTGTGTATAATTAGTTATTAACGATTCTGATCACAATTAGAACTAGAACTGAAGTGAGAAGCATTCCTTTATAAGCATTGCCACAATTTCAGAAGCTTAAGATGGAAGAATAGTACAACACTTGTTGTTGAATGAACTGAGCAAAGCAATCATACTGGTCATCTGTTTTCAAGAGTCAACACTCCATTTGTCTTACTATTAAACAAGTGTTTTGGTTTTACATTTGTTAGATGAATAAAACATACCAGAATGACGACAATTATTTAAAGACTGAAGTGACAGGACTGAGGTTGGTAGATGGAACCTACTTTAGTTATTTCGACAGTGATTTATTCACTTTTTGTCTTGTTTGTTTTCAGGAGTGGCAGTGTAATTGTATCCTTTACGATTTACTTTAAAAATGCCGTGACCCCTAGTCAGGGAATTTCAAAACTTGAAGCTGACATTTCTGATGGCACTTTTGGTACTTATCAAGTTGGAAGTTTGATTCTTCTCTCACCTGGGACTAGCACTTTCACGTCCACCACACCACGAACCTCTCAACCAACAGGTATGAAGGAATGACCATCAACGTTTTCATTTCCTAGTGGATAGTAGCGTGACCAGGGCCTTGAGTCACTAGCCCACGCAGTATCTTTGTTTAGTGAAGATATCCGCATGGATTTTGATGATTGACAACTATGCAAAACTCACGGTACGGGAAAGGAAAAGTAAAAATAAACAACATCTGATGGAATCATATTGCCTGCATGGGGAAAGACAAATAAAGTCACACGATGAAGAAAAAAGCTATAAAAATACGTGGGGATCATGGAATCTGACAGGGTTTTGTACAAAAAAATGAAAACCAGCCAGAAAAAGAGTGCATGTGGCGTTTGGGAAAACTGCTGAAATGAAAACTTAATGTGGTGATATGATAAAAGGAATAAATTATGTGGATAGTGTCCATCCTTATATACTCTGCAGTATTCATTGACTGGAGTGAGAGAGAGTTAAAAGAGCTTGATAGAAAGACCAGAAATATCTAACCCGTGACATACAATGTTCTTCATCCGCGAGATAGCGTAGCCAGATTATACCTTCCGAGAAAGAGAGGTCGGCGAGATTTGTGCTCGGTTGAAGAATGCGTGGACGTGGCAGGAATGAGTCTCTTTAACTATATTTCTAAGAGCGAATAAGTTATTGGCAGAAAAAGGAAAAGAGTGTGCTCAGTTAACGAGGTAAAAGTGAAAACAATGATTTCCCTATAGGTACGTACGCATACTGGATGGCGTTCCTTTAGCCGAACCTCGAAAGCATCTAGACTATCAATTAATCCATATCGTTCCAGTTCTTGGGATTTGTTGTTGCACAAACAACATAATCTTGGATAATTCTTCCGCTAATGGTTGTTATAGACTCCACTCTTTTATCATTTATCATTTTTATCAAGTTTGGGAACTCTTGTTAGAAGTATAATGTTTTTTCGTTTTTGCTTTGGGGACTAATTATGTTACTCCATATTCATATTCACAGAATTCCAATGCGCATGCGACAGCACTCTGCTGGTAATTATTGGAGTTCTTGTGGCAATCATCATTGTTCTAATACTGGTCATAGCCTGGCAGCACAGAAAGCTAGGTGAATAATTTGATGTGTCTTCCAGGATTGTGTTCTCCATTCTTTTGTACTTATTGGAAATCTGATCCTCTTTTGTTAGGCATTGCTAGAAAGAAAAGGTAGGTATTTTTGATATTTTTTCGTTTTTTTTTTGTCCATTGAACATAAATATAAGAGGTCTGCCTCAACGTTATGGGAAAGTTGCAGTTTCCTGTAAACGTTTAGTACTATATCAGTCACTGTGTTGCATCAAGGGCACAAAATCGTTAAAATAGTATAAATGTTTATAGTAAAAAGAAAAAAAAATGGCAAATCGAGGAAAGCTGTTTTCTTTGTTAAGGGAAAAAGTTGCAGAGGAGCGGCAGGCGTATAGTGTCACCTGTCCTATCGCAGAAAAGATAGTAAAGATCATTTCCCATCATCGAAAATATTTCGATCAATCTTTCTTTTAAAAGAAGCTGTTTTCGAAACGACCTTCTCCTGCAAGAAGTTTAAAACGAATGTTTGCAGGTGCGAGATCGCAATGATACAATGCTCAAATGGTGACGCACAGCCAAAAGGAGTTCATGAGAGACCTTTTGTTCTCGCCCACCCAATAAATGGTGCTGGCGTAACTTGAAAATCACCCATTTGGTCCCCTCCAGTTTTCTTTTTGGTTCTCCCATAAAATAACTCGCCTGTCCGAAATGATGTTTCATTTCTTTCATGGCAATTACTTTAAAAAGGAAAAGAAAGAAATAGTAAAAAGAAACGAATTTGAAGAACTAACATTTTTGCGTACTCTTCGATGTGTCGTTAGGCCATACAAGGTTGCAGAAGATAAAGATAGAAGAATTTATGACGTGAGTTTGAAAGCGAAAACGCAAAATGATTTAATGGACTGATACTGTTTTTTTCTATTACTGAAACACATTTTGCCATTTCCAGGAAGTTAAAGCATGAGTTGATTATTTCACATCGTAAAAAACCCTCGATTTTCTGGGTTAATTAATGTACAGTCAACTCTCTCTAAGACAGACACTATCGGGACCCGCCTCAGCTGTCCGTCTTAGAGAGGTGTCCGGCTCATAGAGAGTTGACACCAGGAATTTTAAGATAATAATGCTGAACCTGTGCCATGGCTTTGGTGGACATCCACTTAAGAAGAAAGAAATCTGTGATCGTGGATTGTTTCAGGTGCAGCAGTTTAAAATCCTAAAAGCACTGACCAACGCTGCTTAATTTTGATACGAGGATTTCCTCTTGCAGCTTTGTGGAAGCGAATTCCTTTAGGTCGTCAACTAGTCTAAGAGCTTCTGTAGTGGATTTGATGGTTGGATCCGGTGGTTCAATGTCCACAACTTGGCCTTCTTCGTCACTGTCTGCAACCACTACAACTTTGCTGGCATAGAGATCGACGGCTTCAAACCTTAGTCGTTGTCGCTAGTTGGGGAGGGTGGTATTAACAGGAGGCTCACATGATGGAATCTCTTGGTCAGCAGTTACGTATTCTCCAGCTGTTGTCTCGCCTTCACTAATTCGTCGTACAAGCTCTGCGTATTCTTGATCCTCTTCTTCCTCAGATCTCTCGATATTCTGTACTACATTGGAAAATCCACATTTCTCGAAGCACTTCTAAACAATTCTTTGAGGTACCTCATCCCAGGCTTGTTTGATCCACCTTATTGCCTGTAAAACATCAACTTCCTTGGCGATATCTGGTGCTGTTACGTAGTCCGCGGTTAACAAGTGAAACAACAAATTTCAGGAGGCGTCAACAAGATAAGAGCTGACGTCTGGTGCTAAAAAGAGTCACGTACAAGAATTCGGTCACATTCAGATCCTCACAAGTGTCCGTTGTCCGTCTTATGGAGGTGTCCGTCTTATAGAGAGTTTGGTTATAGTAAAATTATTAAGAAACGGCCGGGACCAGCACCAGGCGTCCGTCTTATAGAGGTGTCCGTTAAGAGAGAGTTGACTGTACTCGTTTCCTATATCTATTTTACTGATTGATTTTGTAACAGTTGAAGGACATTTTGAAGTGTCATTGTAATTGCTCTAGGCGATCATTCTCGCCAAGAGTCATTGCAAGCGCTGCTCAAAATATATGTTTCAGAAATTTCCCAATTATTCTTTCATCTCCTGCAGGACATGTTACCGTTAGCTCGTCAGGCTGACCAGCACCAAGATGGCTTAATTTCCCGAATATGGTTAAGCAATCCATTAGAATCGCATTGCCATGAGTTTGAGTCCTTTAATTAACTGCTTACGTTGCTCGCAACTGTGATGATAGAGTCTTTGCTTTTATTAAATGTAAAGTAAAGGAAAAGTCACTTTATTTAATGATGGTAGTTCCTTCAGTCACGAAACTGGTATCAATGGAAGCCGACGGTGCTCTCTTTACTCGCCTCTCACGGTCAGTGCTCCGTTTTAAGGACATTTAAAGCTACAGCTACACGAATTAAAGGAAAGTCGAAAACAGACGTTTAAGTCACCGAGGATCGAGCAGGGGACCTCTCGCTCCAAAAGCCGCGCACTAACCAACTGAGCTACGACTGCCTGTAGTTAGTTTATTTTTGAAGAATAATGAACTTCAAGCATACTAACGGTTACGAAGGCAATTTAACTCGGGGGCTTCTTTTGCTTTCAGAACCAAGTTGCAATGGAAGAGCTTAATCCTACTAACGATCCACCAAGTAGTTCTAATCAACAGCTAAGAATCCCCATTGAACCTGCATACATGCCCTTACAAGGGACTACCCATTATGAAGTAGAACCAAGTAACCCTAATAGCTCCCCTCAGAATGTTGAATATGCACCCCTTGATATAAGAACAAGATCATGGGAAGTAACAAGAGAAGACGTGAAAGTGGAGAAGGTCATTGGTAAAGGTGCTTTTGGCCAGGTTGCCAAAGGAACGGCAAAGAACCTTCCATTCCATTCTGGCACAAAGACTGTGGCTGTTAAAATGCTGAAAGGTAAAAGTCTTTTTTTCTTTATGGCTTTGGTTTAGGAACAAACGCTCAGTCCTTCGTTGTGTAGAGAACAAACATGTGTAATCCGCGAATATGACTGCTGCGTACTTTGGGAGAGATTTTCTGCGATTTCTAACACCTTTGTGTTTAGCAATTACTTGAATTTGACCTCGAACGCACAAAGACAAGAATGAGCCCTGATGACAGGAACACGGAGTACAACTAATGCGAATTTACCTTTGTTTTTTTATGCTTATTTGATTTAGTTAACGCTCCTGAGTCAGATAAGACAGACTTGAAATCCGAACTCGATCTGATGAAGACCCTCAAGCCTCATCCACATGTTATCAAACTATTGGGATGCGTCACTGAAACTGGTAAATGCATTTATGAATTATACTATGATGCTGCTGCTATAGAAAAAAAGATCTTCTCTATGAATGTTCGCTTGTTCCAAACCAAAACAGTGCCACCTTAATTTCGTCTCAGAATTACAATAGGATATTGCATAGTAGTTCCAATCATAACGAGAAGCCCATTTACGACTTGCCAAAGTGTGAAGTGTTCAGTCTACAGTTCTGTTTCAAAACCGAGCAGAAGTGTTTTATCGGGTCTTAAACCATGAGGCGAGACCGAGTTGTTAATCTTAGACCCAAAAAAGCACGACCTGTGGGTTTATTGAACGGCTTCAAGAGCACTCCACAGAAAGTGTGTCGGAACAACGGTTCAAATTTAAATGGTGGGTGGAGAACAGTAGCATTCTAGAAAAAGAACCTAAGCTTTATTATTATGCTTTATATAAAAACTTTAAATGAAGAACACTTTATCAGTTCGTTAACGCTCAGGCGCGTGCCACATTTTTTTGTGGTCTGGACATGGTAGGCTGTTTCGATCAATAATTATTAAATGAGTTTTTGAAATTTTATGTCAAAAGGTGTCCACACTTCCGTTGTCTAGTTATTAAAGACGTTTGTTAAAGGGGCTAGGTCACGCTATTTTAGGTAATTTTGTTTAATTTTGTTGATTATGAGCTCTAAACGTCAAATTGGCAGAGTAAGAGTCTTTCATTTGCAAAATCACAGCCACATAACAACTGAGAGTGATTTTCCAGCTTTGTAAATAACGTTTTGATATAGAATGATATAAATTTGAAAAAAGGTGGGCCGAGGTTTTTCAAATTTACCCAAATTCAATCCATTTCAATCCTCTCCAGTTTTGTCCATCCATGTCCCTTCTTGGCTTCCCTGTGTTTTGTTAGAGTTCTTCTATAGGTTTGAACAGTTATTTTGATATTTTAGTTAATTCTATGATCATTTGATCAGTGCTGAAATTGCCTAAAATTGCGTGACCTAGCCCCTTTAAATTACCTGTACGCTGCTTTTAAAGGAAATCCATCGTCATCTTTAGTAGGAATAAGAGCATTCACAAGGCAGATAAAACCAGGTCAATAAAACGCTCCGGTAAACAATGGCTTGGGAAGTTAGTTGGATAGAGTGCGAATATATTATGGAATGTTGCGGTTGACCTAAAAACTGATTTGTAATTTCTTTTTATAAGCAAAGCTAACCCTTGGCATCACGAAGACACTGGACTGACCGTAGTCAATTGCTGCATTTTACCATTCCGAATGAAGACTCATAGAAATAATTGAATTTTATTCTGGTTTATACAGTGAAACTAGTCAAATCTTCCTAAAATTAAAACACTCGCAGGCAACATAACATGACGGAATCACACACCTAGTCAAGCGTAGAGCAGAGGAGATGAGAGAACTGTTCGTGGACAAAAAAAGGACCGACAGAGATAATGCCTGTTGAATAAACGTCATAATATTTCTCATAGATCCCCTATTGGTGCTGATCGAGTATGTCCCTTATGGTGATCTGTTGGGTTGCCTGAGAAAGAGCCGCGGATTGAATGACACTTACTACAAAGACCCGGATATCAAACCTCAAACCAGTCTGACGTCGCAACAGCTGATGAAATTTGCTTGGCAAATCGCTGATGGAATGAACTACTTATCTTTAAGAAAGGTAAGCATGAGTGTAATGGCTTTCGGCAGTTAATACAGCAAACAAAATTAGCAGTTTGTATAGCATATATTTAGTATACCGCCGACCAGTTGGCTCAGCTGGTTTAGCTCCAAGTTACTGTGCGGGAGGTTGCGGGATCAAACCTCTGGCCATACCAACACTCGGGGTCTTTAATTAACTGCGGAAAAAGTGCTGCCTTGCTGATGACATCTGAAAATGGTTAAACTCTCTAGTATTCTCAGATTCGCACGATAAACCATTGGCCCTGTCTCACAACTCTTCAATGTTTATAACCCTGTGGGACTTAAAAGAACCCACACACTATTCAGAAAGAGCAGAACATGGAATTCCCAGTGTTGTGGTCTGTCCTCTGTGGTATATCATGGTTGGGAGGGTAAATGCTTGGAGGTACTATAGCTACATCAAGATTCTCTAAAAATGCAAGTGTAAAGAAAGATATAATATGATATCTATGATATGATATTAGTCTTGTTTATGGAGTCATTAGTATAAGCCTTCTTAATAGCAACAAGCATCTGTTATCAACAGTGCCTGTCATTGCCATTATCACTGGATCCGGAATCGCCACTGCCACTTCTCCAGTGACACTGATACTTACCATTGCTTGTGTCATTGTAAATGTCATTAACGTTGTCAAAGAAACTGCTATGCCCGCAACCGCTCAATGTTTTTTTTTTCACTGTCAAACTTATGCAACTAACCAATAATGTGAAAAATTCTTCACTTCAGATCATACACCGAGATCTTGCTGCTCGTAATGTGCTGGTTGGAGAAGCAGAAACATGCAAAGTAACAGACTTTGGAATGGCTAGAGATGTGCAACAGGAAAGCATTTATGAAAGAAAGACAAGGGTAACTAAACTAGAACATAAGAAAGTACAGGAAACTCGACGAGCTTACCGTGTTTTTTTTAAGTCGTAACCATAAAACGATTCAGTATAATCCATTCTGTTTGTTATCTTCAACTGCCAGGGTCGGTTGCCAGTTAAGTGGACAGCGTATGAATCGCTGCTGTATGGAAAATACACCGCAAAGAGTGACGTGTAAGTAGACTTACTCGTTTTCGCTTCATCTTGAAGGTTGAGAAGCGATATTTCGTCTAAAGTCGAGTTCATCTGCCATTCGACCATGCATGACCTTAAATTTGAATGTACAAAATGATAAGTCTGTGGTGATTTCATTTTTTAACAGATGGAGTTATGGAGTTGTTCTTTATGAAATCTTTACCGTAGGTAAGAATCTGTGCATGCAATAGTTTGCTGCTTTACCCTCTTCGAGATCATATCTTCAAGTATTGTAAAATTCTGATTTTGGATTCGACGTTGCATCTTGCAAATTGCTCACTTGATATGTCCAGAACTGCACCTAATTACAGGCACGCGGATTTCAAAAACGTCACGAAGTATTGCATTTACCCTGAACTCAAATAACTCTAACCTTTACCCTTACCTCATTGTTAGAAATAGGTAGCAAAGGCAGGGACACTTCGTGTTGGATGTCAAAATTCAGTGTCAACTGCCGTCTTGAGGATCGGTATTCAGATTTCCTCGGTAGATTCGCTTTGAGAATCAACTTAGAGAAAGCAGGATTAGCCTTAAGCCAGCTGATTAAAAAATAATAATAACTAGAATTTTTGCCATACACAGACTCAGAGTAGGGAATTAGGATTCAATGGTATCCTAATCTAAGTTATAAATGCGTTTTGTCGTCATGGCTAGCAGTGGATGGGAAGTTAACAGGGATGGTGGGTGCGGGTAAACATTTCCTTCTCTAATTTTTTTTCCTTCCAGGTGGTTCTCCATATCCACGGATGGATAGCAAGAAAATTGCAAGTTTGCTTCAGCAAGGTTACAGGATGCCGAAACCACAACACGTGGACAATGACTTGTAAGAAAAATGCCGTTCTGTTTGTTTTACACTCTGCTTTGTTTATCTTTTACTTTTACGTCATTTAGTTCAACGACAACGACCCAAAGAAAGTTTAATGTGGAAAAACAATCGTTCGCCAACTGCGAAATACCTTTTAGCGCATAGCACACGTCTTTCATTTGAACTATCTGCAAGACCTTAACCAGAACCGTAACCATAAAGTAATACATGAAGTTCTTAATAGGCTTAAGTAGACACCAAGTGTCACATTATGACATGTATGCAAAGTAAAAAAAGTTGATGTTACCATAATAGGGCCACTTTGCGACGCCAACACCAGGTAAAGTGAAGTTCAATATTTTGCCTCAAACGACAATGATGACCGAAAATAATATTGTAAAATTGCGTATTCCAATCTCACCCTTGGATACCCTAGACATTTGCATTCAAAGCCTTCAGTTAGCTTGATAAATAAAATTTGATTCAATACGCCTTATTTTAGGGCACAGTAAGGTAACAGTGTAATGAAATTATTCCCAAGGTATCAAATCATGATAAATTGCTGGCAAAATGAACCTGAAGCAAGACCGTCATTCGCTGATTTAACACAACAGCTAAAAGGAATGGAAAACCAGCACAAGGTCAGATTATTTATAAAATTTTCATGCAAGCCAATAGCCAACTTCTACATGTCCTGTGCGTTGATTCAGCAGCTTTAGTTTAGTTTAGTTTAGTTTAATAATGCTTTGTCATGGTAATGTATGTACAATAAAATAAAATTCGAGAAAAAAGGGAAATAAATAAAAACGCATGACCGGAGAATAGTTGGGGGAAACTAAATTCCCATACTAAGAATATTCTAAGAATATGGGCATTTATCAATATTTTTTTATTTGTATTAAACTTCTCCTTAAGAATTATGAGACAAAGAAAATATCGCCAAGCTGTGACTTTTTTACGTAATAGCCTCAGACGCATGGCCCAGTATCAACTGAAGGCACTACTGAGTGGTCCTTCAATTTGAACGTGTAGACCTTACAG
>NC_090895.1:6196485-6208450 GCF_036669925.1 Montipora capricornis | reverse complement strand
GGAAAGAGATGAGTCGCCTTGAGAAGGGTAACCTTGGTGACCTCCAGCTGGAAGCCTTGTTTTCCCTGGGTTTCTTTGGCTTTCTTCAATGGGATGACTTGCACCATTTGTCAGTAGAAAGTTTTTATTTTGCTGATTCCCATGTAGCTATTTTTCTCGAAAAAAAGAAGAATAAACAGTTCCATGAAGGGTCATGGGTTTTTGTAGGCCGTTACAGTACACCCCCTTGCCCAGTCAAAATCATTGAGAAATTCTTGAGAATTGCGAACCACTCCAAAAGCTCTCCATTATTTCGACGCGTGTTGCATACCAAGAGAGGAGTTCGTCTGCGGAAAGAGGCTATCTCATACAGTCGGGCAAAGGAGCTGATCAAAAAAGGAGCTTGGCAAGGAGGAAGATTGGAATCCATAGCCTGCATTCAGGAGGAGCTTCTGCAGCAACAGCTCTTGGTGTTCCAGACAGACACTTCCAGAGACATGGAGGTTGAGAGGGCTCGGAACAATTACGTAAAGGAGTCTTTAGACTTTCTTCTACTTGTTACAAAGTCAATTTAGGATGGACTTTGGCACTGTGTTTAATTCTGTTGTTTATGCCAACTACTGGCGTAGTTAGAAGGCTTGGAACAATTTACATCCAGAATGAGTCCTTAGACGTGCTTCTCCTTGTTCAAAGTTAATTAAGGATGGACATTGACATTGCCTTTGATTCTATGTTGTTTGTGCCAACAACTTGTTTTCTCGTGTTTAATTCTTAGACATTCAAGGAACTCTATTTTGACCACTGCATGTCCACTTTTGCCGTCGAAATGTTATGAGTTGATTTTTCCTATATTCTGCGCTCTTTGTGTTGTACATTTGTGTGATTCAGCTTGGCATGGCTCCCGCGGTGTGTGAGAAGCAAGGTTTTCTGCTGGCTCAAGAACAAAAAAAGCGGAAAACGTTTTTCTCGCACATGGCTGGGAGGCTGGATACAGGTGAGCGGGGGGGTTTTAGGTCACATGGCTTGTGTAAAGGTTCAGTTTTGTTTTGCCATCCGCCATTACCTGACATGCCCCACCCACCCACCCCCCCGTGAAGTACTTGTAGAATGTGTTAAGTTGAGGTGAACTTATTCTCTAGCCACTTTTTTGTGTCTGTAAGACAATTATGTTTTTATGTTTATAAAGATTAGGCTGTGTGGTTTGGCTTGGCATGCCTGCCGGCGGTGTGTGAGAATTCACATTTTAACTCCACCACAAACTCAGCAACCGATTTTCTCTCAAGCTGGTTGCGACAATGAAATTGAAAACATTCCGCTATCAAAATGGATTTTGGAGAGTAATGCTCAATCAAAACTTCTTTTAGGTCATCAAAAGATTAATGTCTTTCAGGTTTAGGGGGGTCCAGCAAATTGCGAAGAACTCCATAGGCACCGGCTCCAACCACAGCAGGTAACAACATTTTGCGGCAAAATATAATTCTACACATTCAATAGAGCTTGCAATATCTTCTTTGACATCAACATACTCTCCCACTGGGCCTACAAGCGCTATCCTCTTCCTCAAAATTGTACTATTTCAGAGCTGAAACAGTAAACCAAACTAAAAGCCCGCCACTTCTCAAAACCTAGGCGTCAATGTGCAGGCCCCAAAATAAGAGGTCTGGAAGCTAATACATTACAACTAGGATGAAACATCAAACATTTTCACAAAAAAACAGTAATGAATTAACACCTGCTGTTCCTTTTTTGCAGGGTTCTCGATAAGTTTTGGAGTAGACGGCTTAAATATTAAAGTAGGCGGCGGGAGAAGCACTTTGTCATTGTTTATAGCAAGTTTATGACCGAAAAGTAGACGGCTCTAAATTTAAAGTAGCCGGTTTTTTAGCCGGCTGCCGGCACTTAATGAGAACCCTGTATTTTGGTGTAATATAATGTCCACTTTACGTTTTTGCTGAGTTAATAGCATCACAAAGCACAATATTCTACTGAGATCGGGTATCAACAACTTCTTTGATTTCGCCACACCTGTCTAAATTAATTTTTATCAAGTGTTTATCATTAGGGGAGCATGACTGCAATGCCAACTGCTTAACAGATTTAGTAGTATCATGAAATGTATATTCAAAAACATTAACTCTCTCCACCAGTTTAAAATATCATATGGTTTGCATTGATCAAGAGCACAGGTAAAGTGTAGCTACAGTAGGTCGTAATTTTTTTCAATTTCAAATAATTTGACTTTTTAAAATTTGATTGAAAGTTGAAAGTTCACCCTCTAAAATCAGGCCTGATTTATAGGTTACGGCTACTTTTTTTCAAATTTTCATTTTCAATAATCTTTGCTTAGTATGATTCACAATAGTAATTGCTATCAAGAAATAAACTTTAAAGGATCGTTGTGTGGTACACCCATAAAAATTGAAAGTAAAACATTACCAGTACATTACTCATATAAAATGGAAAAGAAAAAGGAGGGATTATAAACACAAGCATGACATGTGAACACGGGCTTCATTAAGGGCTGGGCACCCGGGCAAACTGACCAGCTGTGGACATAACTTTGCCCGACTGCTTTCAACATCTCAACAGTCTGTTGTTGTTGTTTTTTAATACAAAGATTGGTTTAAAAAGAAAGGTTTCTCTTTTTCTTGATCTACCTTCTATGACACAAAACATATTTTACTGTCAAGATGTCACAATTTCATATGCTGCCTTCAATTTCATAAGCCACATTCAACTCAGAAAAACAAATCACCCCACAACACACTGCAAACGAATTGTGCTCCATGAAAGACCATCTGAAATGTCACAATGTTGCATGTTCAGCAAAGATCACGGTCAATCATGGATCATTTTTTTTCTTCGCAAGCCAAATAGGCCTTTTTCAATATCTTAAAATTCAACTTGAAAGAGAGGTTTAGAGGACAAAGACAAGGGAAAGTGGATGATGCACAGATTTTTTTACATTCATTCCAATGTGTTTGCATCGTTTTTGTCCTCACTGCCTCACTATCAAGCTGAATATTTCATATTTCAAAAATGGTGTATTGATAAAAGGCTGAGTAGTGAGTATGCTTTTTGCATGTCATGTTAATGAGTTAAATGTAATTTTGTCTTCTGGATATTGGTATCAAATCATTGACTTGTCTAAAAATGGTGTGATTTTTCCATGGTTGAAGAACTTTGGGCTTCAGAATGCAGGAAAACACATCTCTGCAACATAAGAATTTCACAATTTTGTGGGGGAGCATGCCACCCCCAGACCACCCTAGGGAGGAAGGCCCAGAGGGCCTTCATAATATGTTATTTGTCCAGGTGTTAAACCCATATGCCCTCCTGCTTCAAACCTTAATGAAACCCCTGCGTGAAGAATCAATAATACATGTAATTGACCTGACTTATGACAATGAGCTTCTGTGCAGACAAATAAAAGCTCAAACAGAAATACACCATTCTGAAAATGGTGCAACCGATGACCTTAAAACAGCCTTTGTTTACAGTGTACAAGTTAAATGATTCCTGTACGTTTTTAACTGGTGTAATGCAGGAATGGTTGTGGTAGTATAGGGGACTAATAATTATTTCTCTGTTGAAAAGTGACAGGGAAAAGCTTAGCTCAAGCTCATCAGGTATTCCGGCTATACATGATTGTCTGCACCTGTTCATGTATTAAAGTGCTCATTACAGGAGCTGAAATAATTTTCAATCAGACAAAATATAACTAGAAGAGCTTGAATAATACTGTAGTTAACACCCATCATGGAACCAAATTATGTTTGTTGGGGTCTGGGCTACTCTATTTGTCAAAAATGTTTTGGTAAAAACCTGGTGACAAAATGTCAAAAGTATAGCTGTCTTAATCAGAAGGACAATCTGCTATCAAAAGAGCCACAAGTGAATTTGGAAGGGCCTTTGCTCAGCTGAATAAAGGGAATGATGCCCTAGACCAACTTGAGTGAACAATATGTCAATACTGGGAAACAAACTGGTGAAAATACAGAAAAATACTAAATACTATACCTCTTTTCTAATTATTGTTGTTAAAGTTTCATGTATTGTTTCATGTATATTGTGAATCAGTCTTTATCTAGAAATAAGTAGTAATTTGGTAAAATGACCAACAACTATGCATTAGCTAGTCACTCAAGCCCATGGCATTACATTATGCATGCACATGCCCAGTTCATCGTAAATAAGTGACGTTTTTCTTAGTTTTTGACAGCTATAACCTTGCTGATCATATCAGCAGCCAGTTGCGCCACCATTTAAGCAACAGAGGAAGTTTTCCGTGTTTCCATAGCATCATCTTAACGTGAGGAGGAGTTGGGAGAATTAGAGACAGTTGTGCAAACCCGAGACACAGTCTCGGGTTTGCAGAACTGTTGAGAATTCTCCCAACACCCCAGAGTGTTTAGATGGTGTTTAGGAAAATGCTGGTTTTTTTACTTCTAGACAGATTTTCTTGATACATGCTTATATTTCCCACCAGCCAATCAAAATGTGTGTTTGACAACACATAATCAATCAAAATTTTTGTGGTGTCACAGTCGTGTTTCCATACTCTCATCTAAACACAGCTATTGACCAATGAAAGTGCACGTACTATCCTAATTATTTTATAAAATAATTTTGCTTTCATTATCATTTTAACTTTTAAGGGTAATAAGAAATATTTATACCATAACTTTACTCTGTAAAAATTAACAGTGAGTTAATGCAACAAAAAAATATTCTCACAGTTGAAAAAAAAGCTGCCAAATGCCACATTTTTTTTACATACCAGAAAGACGCAATGACTCCAACATCCTTACAATGACCATTGTGAGGAAGTCCGTCCAAAGAAACGATGACCAAACTAAATCATCTTTGCTGTCCATGTATTCTGGGAATCCTGACAAGGCATCTATTAGTTGTCCTCCAAAACTGGACCAAAGTATTCCATCATAATGAGCCTGAATATGCTTCATGGTTTCCCTGTCCAAAGGTGCGTTCCACTGCACACGCTTGTTAAGACGTGGTGATCCCTGTCCAGGGGAATGTCGGAGAATACCATGTGCCTCTGAACAAGACAAAACATTTGTGCCACTCACCCCTCTTTTGTCACGCCCTGTTTCTTTCATGGATGCAACATTGCCCCCTGAGCTTTGAATTGAAGGGAGAACAACAGTTTTTCTCTCTCTGGCAACATGAACACCAAGAATGAGTGTAGTAGACATTGCAAGCTGTGATATAAAATTTGTAAGAAATGTCTGTTCTTGTGAGTCAAACAGAAGCAATGGGGAATCAGGGTCTAGCTTCAAAAGGGGGATTTGATTTCGGTTCAACACTGTTAGTACACCGTTTTTGAATTTACTTTCAGTTCTCGTGTTCCCTCCACTAAAGAAAACACCACAGTCGTTCCACTTTAAGTTACAAACAAAGTCGTAACTCATCGCCTGTGTGACCTCTTTATGCTCAGAGATAAATTTGCAAACATGAGATGCTAATATCTTAGAGCGCACAGAGGCAATGCTATTCATTAGTTTGTTCAAAGACATTAAACAAACATCACTGGAAATAGACAACTCTGGGCCTAAAAATGCTGCTAAACTTAATCGTGAACACTGTCTTGTTTCGCTCAAATTAGGTAGTCCTCTATCGTCAGTGTCGAGGCTTTTGTAATATTCAACGAGGCGATTGAAGTCTTCAATTCCTTGACAAAGAGCGCTTAACGTTTGCTGACTCAAACGCCATTTCCAGTTTTCGGCAATTCGCCAAACGCACCACAAAATGCTGCCGATAAGCGACAACGCCATTTCTTCTTGTTGATGAAGCCTTTGATAAACTATGTTCAAATCGACCTGCATATCAGGTAATGATTTCCCAAGCCAAACATCTCCGGATACCATCTTTGTTATCGCCACTCGGTGTGAGCAATGCGTTTTCGCCTTTTGGCAAATGTCATGAAAGCGCTCAACATTAAATGGAAATTCGGCAAGCAGTTTTTCCTCATTTTCTACAAATGTTGTATAGCTCTCTGTGGATTCTTCCAACTCTCTGACAAACTCGGTGAACGCTAGAAGACGAGCTAAGCACTCTCTCTTTAACACGATCTTTGAGCGCTCAACAAATTTCCTGCTGATGTCGGTGTAAATCTCCCCAAGTCGGACACCTTGTTCAAAATGGCCAAAACTCACTGTATCATGTTGAGGATTGATACAAGTATTTTCAGTCAAGTTAGCACTTTTGAATGCCTTCCACAGAGAGGTAACATTCTTTTGAACATCACTGGGCGAGATTTGCGTGACAGAGAGTCTCTGAAAAGAGTCATCTCCGCCATGGTCGCCAACTGAGTTAGACGACCCCAAATTCATGGCACTTTTGCCGGTATTTTGTCAGTTCTTCTTCTCCTTTCATAAACGCAAATGCACAGCAGCAGAGACATGCCGTTACCACAGGTTCTTCTAAAACAACATTGAGTCAACAAGGTAGTCTTAATCCTTCAAACTTCACACCGGTCCAAAAAAAGCCTTTCCGCGACCATCTTTGTTGATAAAAAAACTAGATTAGTACCCAGTTCATCCGCCCTTAAACGGCGGAAAGGGAACAGCTGACTTTTTTTGGGCCGAAAAATGAACGCAATTGTGCTGGAGTCATATACGGATATACCACTTTGTGGCTCAAAACTGGTTTGCTTTTAAAAATCTATTCCAGGTGGTTTTTCAGTGACCAAATGTTTGTTAAGATTAATATGGGAGACAAAACACGTTTGTAAATAAACGCAGAATGATGCTGACCACACTGGCCTTGAGTTCCGTGAGTTGCCGCTTGACGCCGATTCAATATGAAGATACGCAATAAATTGAACCATGAAGCCTTGGATAGGCCCGGGCTGTCCTCTCGTAGTTAATATATACACAAAAACTCAATGATAAAGACAATAAATATTTGGGAGGTGGTTACTATTCCTGTGTGCTAAAAATAGCTGCAATAAATCTACCAGGTGGTCTCGAAGCACTCTTGTTCTACGTGTCCAGGGCTCCTGATATTGAAACTTTTAGCTTTGTCGGCTTCATAAGTTATGTCAGAGCAAATTGTCATCTTTGCGTTAATAGACACTCTCAGGGGCATGTAAAATGAAAACGAATGAAAAATGACTTGCACTCACTGACAAGTCACTACATTAGCCTTGAAAAAAATTGTGCTTTGTTCTCGTGCGCAGCAATCTCTCATCTTTTAAAATAATAACGCCTGGTGTATACTTGCGGATCAGGAAAGCGACCATCAAAAAATTGTTTCTCTTCTTCTCATAGCGTAGTCAAGCATTTAAGACATGTTCCTGCACAGATGCACCAAATGGGCCGTAAATCAACACATAACCATAACAGACGAAAAGGAGATCCGGTTTCTATTTGAAAATCTATCAACTTTACCGACAAAAAGACAACGATTTAAAGCAAAGAGAGAATTTTAAATAAAATGTAAAAACGAAGAGGGAAATATCTGACAAAATTATACGCAATAATAAAGACTCCAGTCTTAATTTGTTGATTGCATGCAAATTCCTGTCAAAAGCATAAAAAGTTTTCATTTGCGATTTAAACATCTTTCTTCTTCGTTTTCGAATTGCTGAGGAAGAAGGGATGAAGGGATTTTTTAGCCCTAAAAACATGTCACTTTTATTTGTATTGAGTGCAAAACAATTTTAAATATTCTGCTGTTAATATCAATGATATTTATGTAGAAGGGCAATACATCGCTAAAAATAATTTCATTTACATATTTGTAGTTGTTTTTTTACTTAAAACGAAAAGAAATATACGCGTAAGTCAATCCCAAACATGTTATGGTATGCAGTTCGAAAATGAAAGGGTAACAATCTTGCGAAAATTCCTGTTGACGATAAATCACAATTTGCACCTTCTGAAAGTGTTGCATATGGATAAACACAACGCTCGTTCTTGAACTTGAAAAAGAATATCTATAATTTCTAATTCCCTTTATTTCGTAAGTGACTGTGTCTTTGTGTGTGGTCGATTACAAATAATTTCCTCAAGTTAAAACAAGTATTAGTCGGATCTGCTAAAAACAACGAAAAAGTAAGCAGTTAATGGGTGTTACGAAACCTAAGATCTAAGATCCCGGGGACCTAAACCCTAACCCTAACTAGGACACCAGCAGTTAACCTGACATTCACTCCCTCTTTGGGAAGAACCCCACCCAGCCCTCCCAGTTACTTCCAACCTCCACTTGGCCTCAGTTGCTCGAAGCATGGTTAGCGCTAACCAGCGTTAAATACCACGGAAACCTATAGGTTTTGATACCTCTTAATCAACGGTTAGCGCTAACCACGCTTCGAGCAACCGGTTCCTGGGCGCTGGATCGTACTCGGCAGCAATGATTTAAAATTTGATATTCCAGTATGGCCTTTGTGTTCTGTATTTGTTTTGGTACACAAACAAGAGGCGTCATGAGTGTTCGCTCTTTCCTCGTTAACATTGTTGAGCTAAATGCATATTGTATGAAATGCTCAGAAAGAAATCATCTCTAGTGATTCTGATGGGAGACGGTTACAAAATCAGCATTTAAGTTTAAAGAAATAGGAGTTTGATCACTCCATGCATTTTAACAAACAGAACCAAGCGCATCAATAAATATACGTTAAATTGAATGAAGGTTATGTTAAGGTAGGCTAAGACAGGCTACTATAGTGTAGGGCAGTATGAGCACAAGCGCTACCGGACGACGGCAGGCAATCGTAGGGGTCGCATTTTCGTTACCTTGATACTATCACACTGTTCCGAGTCTTAACTCTTGCAGACACGATTTTGCTTCAAAATTGGGGAGCCAACAATGCAAATTGCCGTCTCGCCATGGCTCAAGAAAACGCTTTTTTCTCAGAATCCCTCAATGAGATTTCAGTTTTAATGCTTTAAGTCATACTTCCAAATCAGAATATACGATACTAGGAGTTCAACCAGATAACTATACCAAATGGGACAGACCACAACATCGGGAACTCCATCCCCCACTCTTTACGAATAGAGTGTGGGTTCTTTTACGTCCAACAGGGTTATGAACAATGAAGGGTACTGAGACGAAGGGAGGCCTCTGGTTTATCGTCCTTATCCGAGAAGACTAGAAAGTCTAACCATTTTCAGATGTCATTACAGAGGCAGTACTTTCTCCTCAGCCTGAGTTTTTGATCCGCGATCTCCTGCACAGTAGTATGATGCTCAACCACCTTAGCCAACCCGACGACGGCGGTCGGCGAAAAGCTCTGTCTGTCGGCTCCTTGTAAACCCTTGGTTCGACTGCAACTAATGTATTGGATTCCAAGTTTCGTCCTCTGATGCCAAAAGCAAAAATCATGGCCATTTCGCAAGTTTAAAGACGGAACTAAATTTGACCATCCAAATGCCAATACACTTCATTAGGTATTATGCATCTGACACCTAAGACTACTGGTACGCTTATTTTTCATCTACATCAGGAACCATATCAGAGTCGTATGATCTACACTAAGCATCGAGCAATTTTAGCCAAAATAAAAAGAAAACAAACACAAAAACGACAAAATGAAAACAGAATTGTTTCAAGCGATGGCGGGTGATCCAACTAAAATTGTTGTTGAACTGCACCAGGTTTGGAAACTTGATAACCACCAATTTGCAGCACTCTACTTGGGTTTCTTCTAACTTTTACATCTATTAAATTTTTCTCACCCCATAAAAAAGGACTCTCAAGCGATAAGCTCTAAATAAAAACGTTAGTATTTTTATTAATATTCGAATCAGGCCTCCCATGTAAAATCAAGGTACTTATTGAAACAATGACTGGTGACTCCGGGTTTAGCTTGCCTTTCCTTGACGCTTTCCAACTTCAACTTGCGGTTTTCTGTAAATTATTGCCTACAATGAGCATCGCTCCAATAGTCAATGTTTTCTTTCTGCATTTCTGGTTGCATTTCTCACAAAAACTTCATTTGAGGCTAACACCTAATAGCGGTACCCACAGACATAAATACTCCGAATGTTCCACCTCCTTGAAGCATGATTTTACCAATACTATTGACCAATTCTCTTCCGCGGAGTCCATATCTGCAAAAACAACAATAACAAGCTCACATGTGACAATCTCAATACCCATTCAAACAGATGATAACATAATTTATGAAATGTTATTGTGTTTCAAGTAAAAGGCCAATCACGCACGAGAAAACCAAACTGCACCCAGACCCAGGTTGCTCGAAGCATGGTTAGTGCTAACCAGCGTTAGTATATACTAAAACAGTGGATAGCGTTGAACTTGCGCACTGATTGGCTCGTCAAACTCCGAATATCCTGTGCTATTTACCTCCGAGCAACTAAGAAAACATCCTAATTAATTTTTTGTACTGTATATTATCTCACTGTTTTAGTATACTAAAACAACTATTCACCTCAGTATCGGTGGCTAGCGTTGGCCACCGCTAGCCACCTCCAATTCGGTGAATAGTTGTTAATTCAATACCATGATGGAAACGTACAGGTTTTGATACCTCTTAACCAACGGTTAGCATTAATCAGGCTTCGAGCAACCGGTCCCAGAATGGTAATTAGTTTGTGGCTTCATGTCGTTTCTGATCGGTTGCTGCAGAATGGGAAATGACTTTGTGTAAAATCAAATCAAAGTGTTCACGGTTTTCAGATTTGCACAGTAGCCTTGGGTTCTCATCTGGAATTTTTGCCTGCATCCCCAAGCCTCTCTCATTTTTCTCAATTGTGTGACTAACAAAATACAATTAAATAAAACAGCTCGATTGACATAGAAGGAACTGCTAGCAGTCTAGCCTGTAATTTGTCCTCCTTCCCCTAAAAGCAAGAAAGTCCAACCATTTGTTGGAGTCACTATTAAATCAACCTTTTGTCATCTACATCTACATGTTCCAGCACTCAGCAAAGTCCCTTTTTGACTTATGGCTGTTTCTGCTTAGGTGACCTCATACACCACAAGTCTTTTTAGAGACTTCACTGCCAAGCCCGCCAGTTCTGCTGGAGAGAACAGGACAGCCACAAAACCGGGGACTACATCTCCAACTCTTACCGAATAGTGTGTGGGTTCTTTTATGTCCCACAGGGAACTTATGATCATTCTGTAGCAGGCATTTGTGAGACAGGGCCCACGGTTTATAGTCCTTTTCCAAGAAGACTTTCTCCTCAGTTATTTTAAGATCCTGAGTGTTGATTCAGCTGGGGTCCGAACCCACGACCTCCCGTGTGACAGCCCGATGCTCAACCAACTGAGTCACCAGTGTGAAAGGCTGAACAGATAGGACAGCATAACTTTATTCTGACAGGGTGAACTCATTAGACATTAGTAAGTTTTGAAGCTTATTAACAAGGGTTTTCTTACAGCTTTGACTCGCAGTAATGAAAATGAGGCCGACTGTGCTAATAAAGACAAGAAGATTGGAGAGTGTAATGTGGAAGAAAGGGACTCAATCTCTCAAATGCCCTTTGGCCAGACATGATTTTCATACACAAAGTCACAAAGTCTTAACCTGAACATTCCAGGACACATTTTCAACTATGTATTTGAAGAAGTAACTTATACTGTAGTGCCCTATCAGTAATAGAATAATATTGTAAAAGACAGTGGATTGTCAAATGCGCATAGTCTTGGCCTTGATCCAATCAAACTAAACTCATTTTTAGAAGCACTATAATGCCATGTTTACACTTGAGCTATGAGACACAAGAAAATTGACCAAGGTAAAGCAATTACACTGCAGTGATTTTGCATGGCTTAGCTCAGTTAACCAAGGTCAAAGTGACAGACTATATTCAGTTGTGGTGATGTGGCGTCTGTATCACCATATCACACATGCATCACTGGATTCCTGCAAAGTCCACTTTTACTCTCTGTGGCACCATTTTTTCGCTACGTTTTTGGCTCAAGAGAAATGGAACAAAGCAGACAAAGTAGTGACAATTCATGTAATCAAGTGAAGCTACGATCCTCGCAG
>NC_090895.1:6170541-6176985 GCF_036669925.1 Montipora capricornis | reverse complement strand
GTATATGAGGGTATACTGGGGTGTGCAAGGGTATACATGGGTATGTAGGGGTATATAAGGGTATACATGGGTATACTGGGGTATACAGGGGTATATAAGGGTATACAAGGGTTTACATGGGTATATAAAGGTATACATGGGTATATAGGGGTATCTAAGGGTATTAATGGGTATACATGGGTATATAAGGGTATACATGGGTATATAGGGGTATACATGGGTATACATGGGTATATAAGGGTATACATGGGTATATTGGGGTATACATGGGTATATAAGGGTATACATAGGTATATAGGGGTATACATGGGTATATAAGGGTATACATGGGTATATAGGGGTATACATGGTTATATAAGGGTATACATAGGTATATAGGGGTATACATGGGTATATAAAGGTATACATGGGTATATAGGGGTATCTAAGGGTATTCATGGGTATACATGGGTATATAAGGGTATACATGGGTATATAGGGGTATACATGGGTATACATGGGTATAGAAGGGTATACATGAGTATATAGGGGTATACATGGGTATAGAAAGGTTATACATGGGTATATAGGGGTTTATAAGGGTATGTAAGGGTAGACATGGGTATATAGGGTTAATTATTTAAATGTATTATAATATACGCGTGGGAATACATTATAATCCAAATACACTATAATAGGGGATACATGAAGTACCTAGGGAGAGCTTGCCGTGGAGACTGCTGGCCAAAATGAAAACGGCTCACTAGTTCCAGTGTGGTCTCTCACTCGTTATACAAGATGGCGCAGGAAACATTGAAGAAAAATGAACAAGATTCCGAACGAAGTCCTCCAATTAACCCTCGAACAAAGTGGGGAGGATACTGGTATTCATTAAGTGGATAAAGTGCTGACATGAAGGGTGTAATTCTTAACATTGACGCTTCATGTTCCTTTTGGAACAAGGCCGGTCAAACGTGGAGGATATTTCTATAATCTATAGAATCATCATAATAAAGGCTTTTATTTTCATTTATTCGTGTTACACTACTGGGAATTAAATTGGGGAAATAATCGCTTATTATTTACAATTTTGGGAATAATTTGGGGGAATGTGTCCATATTATTCACAATTCTGGGAATAACTTGGGTAAAGTGGTTCCTATATCATTCACAATACTGGGAATAACTTGGGCAATGTGTCCATACTATTCACAATTCTGGGAATAACTTGGATAAATGTTCCCATACTAATCACAATTCTGGGAATAACTTGGGTGAAGGATTCTATATCATTCACAATATTGGGAATAACTTGGGAAATGTGTCCAAATTATTCACAATTCTGGGAATAACTTGGATAAATGTTCCCATACTAATCACAATTCTGGGAATAACTTGGGTGAAGGTTTCTATATCATTCACAATGCTGGGAATAACTTGTGAAATGTCTCCATATTTTTCACAAGTCTGGGAATAACTTGGATAAATGTTCCCATACTAATCACAATTCTGGGAATAACTTGGGTAACGGTTTCTATATCATTCCCAATGCTGGGAATAACTTGGGAAATTTGTCCATATTATTCACAGTTCTGGGAATAACTTGGATAAATGTTCCCATATTAATCACAATTCTGGGAATAACTTGGAGAAATGTTCTCCTATAATTCACAATATTGGGAATAAATTGGGAACTTTTCCCATATTGTTCCCAGCTTTGGGTATAACTTGGGAAAACGTTCACAGCATATTCCCAATATTGGGATGTAAAAGGAAAGTAGACGTTCTTTCCCAATAAAAACCCAAAATTTTCCCCCAAAAGTAATTTCTTGTCCCAACTTTTTCCCATGAGTGGGAAAATTTCCCATTTAATTCCCAAATGGGAATCTCGAAAAGTTTCCTGTGACAGCTATCATGATATGTCAAACTGGATTGAAACCAGCGAAAAATGCAGAAAGAAAACATTTTCCATTTTAACTATATAACGGTGCTCCGCGCACGTGTGGAGCTCCGCTATAACTGTAACTTACCAGGTTCCTCTTTTTCCACAAGGCTTAAAACAAAAGGATCAGTGGTAGTTTTTCCATCTGTGGCAATGCAACTGTAGTTTCCAAAATGTCCACTCTTTACAGAAGCAATGGTGAAGCATTTGTTTTCTCCAGTTTGAAGCATGGTTCCATTCTTCTCCCAGGTCACTATTGGTGGTGGATATCCAATAACTGGACAGCACAATGTCTTCTGAGTCTCATTAACTGCTGCAAAAATGGGTCTTCCACTGGAAAATGTGCCATCCAGTTTCAGAGTTTCTTTGATTGAAATAGAAACAAAAATGGTAATTATTTTGTATCGCCATTTCGTGATTTACACGTGATACTTTGAAAGTTCTCAAACAGGACTTGCCTATGGCTTGTACAGATGTGAGAACTTTCAAAACATAACCTGGGCCCATAAATCATGAAATGCATGGGTTTGTGTTCATACGATTTCCTATACATAAGTGTGCTGTTACATCCAACACGGACAACAACTGCCTGGTAAAGATACATTTTGAATTTGATCAGGGTTAAGTTACCAAGAATCAAGCAATCACAGAGCTCCTTTTGTTGAGTGACAGTCAAGGTATTTTATAATGCAATTTGTGTGCACATTTCACAATTGAAGGCAAAAACCACGATACGTGTAATACACGTACAATAATATTATTGCTTCCTACACTGCATTTAAGGTTTTCAAGCTTAAGTTGGCAGCACTTGACCAAGCTAAACAAATGTGAATTTGTGAGAACATTTTAAAGTGGGGCCATACAATCTTGTATCTTAATTAACACTGCTATTGAAGATGACTTTAGTTGGATCTGAATAATGGCAATAAAATTAAGGACAGTTCCAAATCCAATATAATGGAGAGTTGTTTAGTTGTAATGTTACAGAGGGATCGTACGCAATTAGACGCAGACTTTTTGCATACTCTGATGGTCTACTTCAATTGGTTTGTACCCTAAGATTTCCATTCCTCTTTAAACTTAGTTTCATTTTCAAACTGATTGAACATTCTAAAACGTGGGGGTGTGAAAATATCCCAATTTGTGAAACAAAATAAATAAATTGGAGGCAGCCTATACAGAACCACCCAGTGAAAACCTGAAATAAGGGAAAATCATGTACCTTCATCAATAACTATACTGTAGACTGATTTGAAAGAGTGAATATGTATTAAAAGAACAAACTCACCTGGCAACTGAAGATAGCTTTCAACAAAATTCGACTGGTCAACATTGGCAGTGGCATCGCAAGTATAATATCCCTTGTTATACTCAGCAACATTTTTCAAAGTAAGGATGGAGGAACCAATCGCAGAATTAATGGTAACATTCTGACCATTGTCAACTAACATCATCCGAGTTTGTCCATGTCGTTTTAACCAAGAAAAACTTTCCTTTGGTACGTTAGTGGCATTGCAGATAAAGACCACGGAGCCCAAAAATGAGGCAAATTGAGCCTGAGGTTGCAGAGATGCCTGGCCTAAAAAGCAATGAGAATCAAACCATTACTGTTTGCCTGCCACCTCACCCCCACACTAATGAGTCAAAATTCTGCCATACATACAGTACTCCACTGATATAGTGTCTTCCTAAACCATTATTAAGACATATTAAAACACTGAGGAATAAAAATGAAAATGAATTTTTTTGCAGTCAAACAAAAACAACCAACACTTTAATCGAACAGGGTGGCCTATTAATGGCAACTGGGCTGATATCCAAAGGGTCCTGCAAGTTAAACAATAATTAAACTCAGCAAAAATTATTCTACTACACGTGTATGACTGAAAACTAACAAGATGTATAACTAATTACTGTATAACATAGCCAGCCTCAACCCCAACCCAAAATACACTATACTACTGTATACATTACTAGAATAAAATATGAAAAAATTAAATAATCAAATGAGTAAATAAATACCTGAATAGTTAAAACGCAAAAGTAATAATTATAAATGTCACAGGGATCCACATTCGCAGTTGTGCGGTCGTCCCAGATGACTTAAAACCCGTCCGGACGAGTATAAAAACTCCAAAGGCCGTCCGTTGGACGAGTGAAGTTTTAATTGATGTCTTTTTGTGAATGCCACCAAATGTTATAATATAGAATGTACTTTCGTTCTGATTACTTTCCGTTCAATGGAAACTTCCAGAAAATGAGGAATAAACATGCAGCTTTCCTCAGCACTTAATCTCAAGGCGTCAAGCGCCAATTCTTTGACCACGCGGTACTTTCCATGAAACGATTACAGGCTCAATTTTCATGCATCTTACTGCAGGCATGGTTGTTAGCAAGTCGTTTAGCAAAGAGCAAAGGGTGACTGGTGGTCTCAGCTGATAATGTGGCTTTAGGGGCTGTTTACATGGAGGTTGGAAGATCCTAGAAGGCGGATCATCCTTGTGCCATATGTTTTCTGTATTCATGCAGGTTACATACAAGAGGTCATACTTGGCCCTAGTGCTAGGATCGTCCCAGTGCTAGGATCTTAGCTGTGAGCTAGGAGGATCCTAGCTCTAGGAAGATCCTAGCACCATGTAAACTGCCTTCGCTTGGAAGTTCCTGGTACTAGGGCTAAAAAAGCAAACATGGCGGAGGCCGGGTGTTCACGGTATTCAGCTGCCAAAGGTTGACAATCTCGTCTGGCGTTGCCACAGGACGATTCTAATGATTCTGATGACCGCCGACAATATTCAGGACCAGTTTTGTTTCAAAGATACACTACCCAAACAAGAGGCACAGTGGAAAGTAAAAAGCAATCGATCAACATCAATGTCGAAAACGCTGTGAATCAAATACATCCAACTGAGTTGAGAGATTGCCAGGAGGAAGATGAAAAGGAAGTTATTAAAGCTAGTAAGGAGAGTAGAAGGACCCAAATTACAAGTTTGTTGTTCTCGCCCGCCATCTTGCTGTCATTCTCCACTTCCACCTTAAGACAGAAATTTCTGCATGTAAACCAAATGGTTAAGTTGTTTTGCCTTCTAGGATATTCCAAGTGCTAGGATCTTCCTACCTCCATGTAAACAGTCCCCAAGTTACAAGGTCTTTCGCCACCTCCAGAAAAAAGGAAAACAAAAGAAACAGAACGTGCTGCTTACGAACAGAAAAAACACGAAATCTTGGTAACATTCAAAAGGAAGACACTTAAACTGGAGTGTCGAAACTTTGGGTCTTTAAAATAGTAACTTTGTAAGCCACATTTAAGTGCGTTTTGTCGTGGCAGATATAGACCACTGTAAATCGGGTTCCCACGGTGCAAATAACATAATACTCCAGAGTCAAAATTCTTAATTTCTGACGAGTTACAAGAGATTTTATCGACCATTTTCTGTACTTACGCATTTTTTCCGGGAACTCAACATTTCTCCGGGCAAGTATATTAAAAGACGTAATTGCCCAGCAGACGACTTTGATAAAACATGAATATAGATCCCTGTTTTAAATGACCTATAAAGTGCAGTATCCATAGTGCACTGTAAAATGACCCAGTGTACTGTATCTTACAAATTAAAGAGATGTATGTGTTGTAGTTCAATTTTGACCTCTGGTTTAATTCTTTTTTGAACCAGTCCAGAATTTTCTAAACTGGTTTATTTTTATCAACTGTCTAAAAAAGGGATTTTCCTTTTTTGGGGGTGACTAGTTAAAAAAAAAGGGGGCTTGGTTTTTTGGGGGTCTCAAAAAGAATGCAATATTCCTTTCTTCCGTTCTACTTCTACCCCTCCCTTCTTACTCACCCGAACTTGAACTCTGTAATCTCTGGATCTGTTGCCTAATCTCTTATCCACTTGACCACACACGCAGCTCATGCAAATTCTCCATAATAATAAATTTATAATTAGATATCTTATTATTCATCCCAGGCCACCTGCGGTCCAAACTTTCATTTATTCACATTTCAACACAAAGCAACACGTGGTAAATCTATCAGTGATAAAATGGCAGACTCGAACCAATGCAATAGCGTAAATGAAATAAATTTCTGTAGAGAAAGAGAGGAATTGAAAAGACGTGTAAATAAATTGTTATTTCTAAGATGATTTTTACAACACAGCCAAACATTTCTTGAAAGAAAAAACAGAGAGGCAACTCTACCTTTTGGGAAAGGAGGACTGATCTGAGCCAAAAGAAGTAACAAAATGGGAACATCAGATGAGAACTCAAAAGAAATGGGTTTACTGCAACAGCAAACTCTTCTTCACAGGAAACAACAAGAAGTAGTTTGAAAATGGGAACTGTTTCAAATCTTGTCCTAAGTACACCGTCGAATTTCTAAATTGAAAGCTTAACGCTAATGGGCCATTTCCGAGTAGCTGTTTGTTTCAGTTGCAAAGTGAGGCTTGGTGCTCAACTATTGTAAGGGAAATGAGTTTGAATTGCATAAGAAAATGCAACTCATTTCCATTTGAATGGTTGTGCAC
>NC_090895.1:6160541-6165541 GCF_036669925.1 Montipora capricornis | reverse complement strand
TGTTCAGTGATGTGTTGATCATATTTCTAGGTTCTTCAGGTTTTCCAAGAAAAACGTGACGTGTTTGGGACCGAAGATTCCTCGAGTTTCCTTATTTAGCGTTGTCCGTTTCTTATACTGGCCGTGAAAATGTTGTGTTGCCGGGCATGTTGCTGCTTCCTTCGGGTTGGACCTTGTGCGGAACGAAAAACTTTCCGTTGTCACTGTTGCCTCACTTGTGCAAATACGTTAGCCAGAATTTAAGGCACTTTTAAGAAAATAACTTTACAAGTGAACAAAGGCATTGTCAAAGCACCCGGGAAACGAGTGTCAAGGAAATCAACGACCAGAGATTTAGCAAATTCGACCACAAGACACAACCAGTTCGAAAACTGCGAATTCCCGACGCTCTGTTGACTTTTCCAAGGAAAACAGGCCGTTTCTGGCCTTGATGAAAAGATGGTCTCATCAATAAACTTCAGCCCTGATGCATCAGGACAACCGATAAATTATGAATGTGAAAGATCGACATTTCATGTGAATGACTTCAATTGCATTTGCACTATACAGACACGTACATGTAGCCGTCACCTTTGCTTCCTGAAATCGCTTGATCTTCTAAAGCTTGATTAGTTAAATGATAAAAAATTCCAGTGCCCAAGTTTTAAAAGAGGAAAAGATTTTATCATTTCAGTGGCCAAATGCAACGGAAATACATACCCGTTTCCGGCAAATTTTTGCGCTATTGCAAAGTGTTTTTTTCTTTTTGTCTCATTTTTTCTAAGGCAATGTAATCTTCACACAGAAATTTAATCGAGCTTAACTGCATGGTGAATTCAAATACCCTGCCAAGTATTTGCATAAGGAAGAATAACATAATATTGAATTTTTTCTTGTTTTTCAGAGTTATCAGAGAGCACCGTTGAATGTTAACAATTGTGGTGTGCAGGGGACATAATAGTTGTGTGTGTGTCATAAAATTCAAACTCTATATCGTAGCCGGTGATGCTACATGTATATTGTAAGCGGTGTGCAGTGATGTCGTATCACACTATCGAAGCGCTATCACGACGGGCAGAAGTAACTGAAAATTTATGCTTTTACCAAAACCGGTTGGAAGCATTTCAAACGGATCTTTTTCGACACAACTTTTGCTCGAATCTGAGCGCTTGTACGTGTGGGAAAACTTTAAGACACTCGGCGACAGAGTTGACCTCCTTCTTTCATGCTGTGCGTAAGCACCCTGCGTGAATCGAAATGATAACGCAAGTGTTGATGTAAACTGTCAAAATTAACCAATCAGAAGGTACACTGTATACCAGGAGCTGAATGCAAGCTCCCCTGCCTCGCCTCGACCCAAGCCCCCACTCAAACTTTCCCACGCATTTTTTTTCCCTATCCCCACTATCTGGGAGCCTGGAACAGGCTAGGATGAGTCTGCTTTTTTCATCTTCGATCGCTGGGCGGACGGAAACGAAGTGCATTCCTTGCATTATGTTATTCACAAATTTACCTTTGTGTACTTAAATTGTCATGTATATATTCACTTTAAGGTCTGAATGAGGAGTTGCATGTACATGTATCACGATAATTCAGTTACTTCAGGTTTGGATGGCACTGGTGTCTTCATGGCTGATTGGCCAGGCCCATTTTACAACATTTCTTGGTGAGAAAATTACTGACATTTATTACACTCAGCCCATGAAAAATTATTCAGGACAGACTGATCCTTTGATCCTTCACTGATGACGAGACATGGGTCCTAAAGTTGACAGCGTTAGCGTAATTGTGGATAGTTAAGTTGTGACTTTGCAACACTGTATATTTGTTTAGCATAAACAGAGCTGAAGAAATTTTAATTTTGTTTTGTTATGAATAACTTTATTGCGTTCATAAGCGTAGGGGCTCGGGAAGAGTGCATCGTGATGACGAGGAGTACGGTATTTACTCGCGGATAGGCCGCACTTTTTTCCCGGAAAAATGGGGCCGGAATTAGGTATGTGGCCTATACGCAGGTACAAGCGTTTTGATACCTCATCAATAGCCAAGAGATCTCACGGTCATACACTAAATTGGCGTTTTAATGTTCGCTTTCAATTGTTACTAACTTACAATGTACAACACATACAACTAAACACTAAACCATTGTTTGTGTTAACAAAATATCCTTTAGCGTGAAATTGGTAAGTTTTCACACCTATTGTTTTTGATCTTCCATTGAATTATACTGCTTGTAAAAATCTGTTCTAAAGAAAAATTGATATCTCAGAATCCACTGACTCTAAGAAATCGCTTGAAACAGGAAAATACTCTCTACCTCAAGGCAGTAATTGCTACGAATATTTTACTGATGCACCGAATGTTCTGGTGTTTTAAAATTTTGTCTGTGAATGTTTGTTTACACTCGTGCCGACAATCACTTCTCGTTAATTATGCGACGGCAGCGGCGCCATGAAATGAACATTTCGGCATCAGTTTTTGTTTGTGAATTACTTTAAAGCCTGCTATTTCACATTTTTATTCTTTTGTTTTGAGTTTACTATTCCAGTTAGTGAATAATATTTTATTTTCAACTTAACAAAGAAAGAAGCTCGCTGCTGTGAAATTAGCAAAGTAAGAAAGTAATATCACACGCGTGATAAACGATTTTGATTGCCAACGATATTTGTTGATATGTTTTCAATTTGCAGTGGTTTTCATCGAGAGCATTTAAGTTTATTAGGCAATTAAAGTGGGATAAAAAAGGCAATATACAGTTTTTTGGAATAGTTTCATTAATAACTTTTACATTTTTTTCCCTACTTACGGTTTTAAAACTACCGGAAGATTTAAAAATTATCACATTACCCACACCTTCCTATAACCTGCACCAAGAACTGTTTGCGGAAATATTAACACATTACCCACAGGTAATCGCCAGGAAATTACGGTAGCTGTTGTTGATTTCAAAGTTCGCTTTATTTATCCCGGTACTCGACCTCACTATTTTTTTTCCCCATGAAAACCATTGAAAGTTTGGGGTGCAGCCTATCTACGAGTAAATACGGTACATCTGCCTGTACTTTTGTGTTCAAGCTTCAAAATAATTTTGGTGATGAGTTGGGGTGTGTTGTTTGATATTGGAGTTTTTACTGGGAAGATAACTTAAGCTACTAAGAATAATAAATTTTGCTTTGTTGTAGCTCTCTACTCAGCTCTAGTTACAGTGCAAAATAACACATTGAAACATACAATCCTACAACGCAAAAATAACTGTCCTATTTCCCCTTATAGCTCTACCTATGGTCGTTTGTTATCTTTCGATGTACTTTTCGATTAAAGTCGATTAAAACCGAACCCCAACAACAAAAGTCGATCAAAATCGATAATCACAAGAAAGTTTGTGATCGACTTTTATCGATTTCCGACATTTCTCGACTGATTAGTATGGACTTTTATCGACAACGATCGATTTTTATCGACTATCGAGATTATCGACATGTTACGTCCTGCATATATCATTTCGTTTAAAACAATATGGCGCCTAGTAACCGCGGTGATCGAAGTATCGAAGTACATTTTGTGCTATTAATGAACAGTGTGTGAAACCGATTTTCTTGCAGTATATAGAAACCATTTAATTGGGAAGAGAAAGGTGAGTTGTGTTCTAGCGTCGAGTTCCGAATGATTTCATCATATAAAGATCCATGACAAATACAGAAGTTGTCTACTGTTTATCCTGGGTTGCTCTACAAAAAGTGATTCGCCAGCTGGCGACCGGTTCTGAAAATCTAGTCGCCAGCACACAATTTTCGGTCGGATTGGCGACCAGTGAGTCGCAATTTCAAGTCCTGAATAAATAAATAAAAACGAAGGACAGAAACACATTTCCTCTCCATCTAACACGTAAGCCTAGGGAAAACTTGCCAAGCATACATGTAGTATGTGAGTATTCTCATTCATGTCACAATGTTGGCTAATATTGTAGATATAAGTGTAATGAACGTTCTTACCATAAATCCCATCGATTTCAGAGGAAAGTAGGGCTAAAAGGAAGTAAAACTTAAACATTTTTTGCACACTTCAAAAAGCTACCTCCCTGTGAAGAATGACTGTATTCCAGTGATTCTCAGTCTTTACCGGTTTACAAGGCCTGGTAACAGAAGAAGGAAGAAGACACTTCTTCTTAATTACATGAACAGACTTCCGCAAGAACTACAGAAAGGAAAATTCTTCAGAGGATTGTTGTCTATTATAGAATCATCACGAAGAAATGGTGTGTGTGACGAAAGAACAGTGTGTTTTCTTCGTCCTTATTTCTGTCACTCAAGTATCAGGTACGCTACAAATGTTTATGAAATTCTTTGTCTTTTGGCTCATTGACCGCTTACCAAAAACCGGAGTTTCATTTTTGATGTTGCAAGCGCAGTCTTGAATATGTAGCTTTTGAGTATTTATTTCACATTTACAGGTGTTAAAATTTGTCATGGTTGAGGACTAATGTGACTTCGTTTACTTAACTTTTAAGTTCTGCATCTCGGTTTCATAAATGTAGATTTTCAAATCAGTCCTGAAGTCGTCTATATATACGAGATCAAATGAAGCGCTTGTACTGATGTGGTATACGTGTGGTCTATAGCTACGTGTCAGCTTTCCTCTGAAGCAGTTCCTTAATTCCCGAATCTTGCATTCGTCGCAGGTTAGGATCACACGTCAGTGTCGATTCTCCTCGCGTCATTGTTGTATGTCACAGTAAGCTTTGCTGCAAAAAGACTATGAATAAAAGTCACTGGCTTTAAAACTCCCATTCAGCAACTTATCAGCGATGAACATTTGTATTACTTAAAGTGCGAAGAAAAACACTAACATGCATTAATGACACCACCACACTAATGAAATCAAGTGATATCAATCCTCAACCATGTCTGTCTCAGCAGAGAGCCACAAGATTTGTAAAAAAAAGGAACTTTTATGTGTGGGAACCTGCTACAATTCACCAACCTCCCGAACAGTCTGAACTGGCATTCATTAGAACTGAGACA
>NC_090895.1:6145541-6148041 GCF_036669925.1 Montipora capricornis | reverse complement strand
GCGTCGCCAAGGGTATAAGTGGCTGTCATGATTTAAGGCTCTTAACACATCAATAAGATTGAGCTGAGTTACAGCTACTGATGCACCTTGGTAACTTGCATTACCACTGAAAATAATTTTATACATACCCCTATTCAGCAAACCAGAAGGGATTTGTCTTTTCTGAACAATGAACTTCTTGAAGCAAATAAATGGAATACTTTTTCATTTTAAGCCAATTGAAAATTTCGTGTCTCTTCAAGCTCTCCCCCAGGCCTCTCACATTGGGAGAGCAGGCAGTTAAAAACAATTAAAGTGGATATTGTGAGGTGGTCAACCACTGGACCAAAAGAAAGAGGTAGCGACAGATGTGACAGGAGAACATAGATAGGTGAAACAAAGGGAACAAAAGCTGATGTTACAGTTTTTGAGAACAAGCATTATAACAGTCACACCAAGACCAGAGAAATTAACATGTATAATAACTGTCATAGAGGGGGTTTTTAGGAGATTTTTTAGCTGTTACAAAAAACCAGTGGTCAAATAGGGTTCATGAAGAGCCTTTTTTTAACAAAAGTAGAAAGAAAAGCAAAGAAAGAGAGGAATAAAGAAGAGCAAAGTAATTTTGTGTATAAAGAAGACTGACAAGATTATTTGAGAAAGTCCGACAGTTGTATTTATTATTAATGATGTTACAAATAAGCGCTTTGGGGTCCTCTCCATACATTTGAAGGACATTGTTGAAACTTAGATTTTTTCTTCGAGTATACATGTATTGTTCAAGTTTAATGTTATTTTCCTTATAATGGGAGGATTTTTCACTGTCACATGGACAATCTATTATACAGTACACTGTACTGTAATTGCAATGTTAGCCTCTTTTGAAACAGATTCCAGAGCCACACGTATTTAAAGAACAGAGCACTCTGCTGCTTCAGTGCGTTAAGAGTGTGTAATGCCACCCATAACTCTTCTGGTCCTTGCCTTTCTGTATCAGCATCTGCAGACATCATGTCAACACATCTTCTGGGTCACATTGCACTTGTAAGCTCCAGTTTTGCAATGCTAGTGCTAACCAACAAACTAGAACCTCAATTAGTCTCTTAGAGCAAACAGCAGTTCAACCAGTTACATACCAATCATCTCATGTTCGGAATGCACTGTACTTGTCAGAAGCGAATTGGAGATATTTGAGTGACACTTCATTTCGAGACTGATAGTCTGTCCTGTATTTTATTTCAGTCTCTAACCTTTCCTGTCTTTGTTTTATTTTGCTGCCTTTTTCTATCTTTGATCTACATGTACAGTGTGTAAGGCAGCATTTCAAGAGGGAGATATTATGTAGTACAGCAGTTATTCTAGTGTGCTCATGTTCAACATTGAAAGCAGACTTCTCCATGGAATCCATGGCATGATGTTTTTTTATTTCCCTGCACCAAAACATAACACACACATGAATCAATTCACTACTCAATCAAGGGCAACATAATTATCATATATTAATATTATTTACATACATGTCACAACTGACTGCATGTCATAATATATTCAACAGACAAACCAAACATCACTCACCCGAGAGAGGCAAGTAAAAGCTTCGTAGAGAGTAGCAGTGTAAGCGTCAGCTGTACAGCAAAGGGAACAGTGGATCCAGGTGTGAGATGGATCCATGATGACCAAGTGAGGAGTTTTGGATCTGGAACAACCAATCTCATTTTCAGCAAAATCAACAGATCAGATGCAGGCATATATATTTGCAGAGCTAATAACTCTGCAGGAGTTACAGAGAAGGAATTGAATGTTACTGTGAACTGTAAGTTCCATTACTCTGTAATTCCATTTTTTTTTTTTATTAGTCTAAGAATCCACTGTCAGTGTGATAAACATTTTGAGGATGGTGGATCAGACGTTATGTATGTAGGCAGGTAGGTAGGTAGGTAGGTATGCTTTTTTACACTCTTTGCAAACAAAGATCTGAATTTTGAAAAATCTGTTGTTAATAAACCAGACCATTACCTGGTACTTTTTAACCATCATGAGGAGTTTATCAAAACGTAACATGGCTCTCAGTAATATACTGTACGCTGTACATGTAATCTTGTCCTTATTTTGATGTTTCTGTTACTGCTTTAATACTTTAATAATATTCTCTGCTTTCTTCTATAGAAAAATTCATTGGCTAACTAGTGAATTCCACAGTAAATTTTATGCTAAAAACCGGTATCGCATGAATCACGAAGCGATGAGTACGATATCGGTTTTTCGAGTGAAATTTAATTTGGAATTCACCAGTTTGGCAATGCATTTTTCTTGAACTGCATGAGTTTTAAAAGAAAACAAACACACCGTCAGCAAGCAAATGGAATAGGAAAAAAGCTATTTCACAGTCAACTGTCAATAGCCAGCGAATAGGAATCACGCTAAAATTAGAAGCCATTTTAAAAAAACTTCTTCAGTTCTAGTTTAAAGTTTAAAGTTTAAAGTATAGCCGTGTGTTGAGGTGAGTTAACCTGGGTTGAGC
>NC_090895.1:6130541-6138041 GCF_036669925.1 Montipora capricornis | reverse complement strand
GTTTTGATTCCAATGTGACACTAAAGGCTAAGGAGTAAACGTTTTCCCAATCAACGATTACATCTGAATATTTATCTTGTAATTTTAGTTTAGCAGTGGGCGGAATCTGTTTTCTCTCAAGAAAAAGTTAATAAATCTGCTTCGGCTAGACATCAGTGATCGGCACATTGCCGCCGTCTGTTCTGACTGTTGGAGTTCTACAAATGTGAGCATTTAATGATATACAAGTGCAGGCTTTAGCAAGGGAATGCTATTCCGAAGGGATTGAGTTAACAATGCTCATAAGCAAAAATCTTTGTTCTGGGGATGTTAAAGATGTGAGGAAATCCAGTGAGAAAGAGCCGTTGGCAAATATTAAGTCACCTATTGTCAGAAATCCAAGGTCAATTATATCTTATCTCACTTTCATGTGAGACATTTTCTTTCGTAAACAATCATGCCAAAAGTGACTCCCTATACTCGAAAGAGAATTCAATCCCTCCTTCAGTAAGGTCTTCCTGCTGTAGCAATATTGATGGAATTAAAGACTGAAGGTTTATCAGCTAGCTACCCAAGTGTTGCTGTAATTGTGAGAAAAAAAAAAAACGTAGCCAGATCAGGGAGGCCAAGAACGGTAAACAAAGCAGCTAAGGCCTTAATTGACTCACAAATGCGGAAAAATGATGAAACAACCAGTCAACAGCTACAGAGACGGCAGGCTAGACATGCTGGTGCTGTCCATGCTTTCACCATTTGAAGATCAGATATTGCCAGTTGATCCATGAAGCAACCAAGATCAAGCGGCTCGAATTTTCCAGGAAAGTCATGGAAACTGGTGATACCTTTCACAACATAATTTTTACAAGTGCTCTATATCTCTTGAACAGTTTTGCAGAACCTGCTATCGCAAGATCGGAGAGCCAGCAAAGAGAAAGCCAAAACCAAAGCACCCGAGGAAAGTACACGTTTAAGCAGGAATTATAATCGTTATGGTGGAACAAAGATCTGTATCTTGGATGACATAATGGAGGCTGACTTGTACTGTGGTATTTTTGAAAGTGCACTCATCTCTTTTATCCAAAATAAGTTGCTAGACCACAGATTTATGCAGGTCAATGATCCAAACCACACTTCCAGACATGCCAAGGCATCCTTTGAGGAGAAGAAAATCAATTGGTGCCCTATCCCTTCAGAAAATCCTGACCTGAATCTTGAAGATTTATGGCATGAACTCAAATTTTACTTGAAGTCGCGAGTAAAGCCCACAACAAAGCAAGAACCTAAAAACTAAAATTGAAGAAATGTAATAAGTATATTGACCATGTGCTTCATAAAGTCATCCCAGCTGTTATTGTCACAAATGAAGGAGCAACAATGCAATGATAACTGCCGTTTGAAGAAAAAAAAAATGGCTCCAGCTTTTAGGAGCCACCACATTGAATAAAAACAATGATCACTGAACATGATTCTTGATTATATACAGAAGTACAGATGCCCTTTCTCCTGCAAAGCAGAAGGGTGCAAGTTCCCATTTTCAAATACTAATCGAAAAGTGCAAAAAAAAAAATGTTTTGAATTTGTCCTCCCTGAGTCTCCACCTCATGTATTCCAATTTTGTCCTTAAATCCCAAGTCAAGCAATGGGTCTCATTACCAAGACTCAATTATTGTTTTTATTCTGTTGATCATCCACTACAAATGATGTTCCTTGTCACTTGTCTGTGTTCAATCAGTCTAGAATTTACATTTCTGCCGGTCTCACCTAGGATCCTTACAACATCCGTGGTGCTCACAGACCCATCACTATCTTACGGAAACTACTGACTAACGTCAAAGACAAAGCCCAACTTTAGGACAGACAAGGAGCAGTTTATAAGATCAAGTGCGACTGCCAGGCCACTTACATGTATGTTGGTGAGACTGGCAGAAATTTGAGTGCTGGACTGACTGAACACAAGGAATAATGACGTCAACAATAACATTGCTGAACACCATCTGCAGACAAACCACAGAATCGACTGGGACTTTGATGAATGTGTTACCTACAGCACTAATTACTACCAACGGATCGTACTGGAAAGCTGGTTTACTAACTTAGAACAAACACCAATAAACTGATGGCTACAACTTCCCACACCCTACAAACGACTCATCGATGACATCAACAACAGACAAACAACACAGTGATTTACTCCATCACAGTACTGCCTGATGTTTTCTATGATACACATACATACCTTAGACCTATAGGCAGATCAGAATGCACCAATCGCTGTTTTGTCTTTACAGCCAATTTACATCTAGGCTCAATTGACAGTCGACCAATAACATTCCGAATAAGTTGACCAATGACATCTATGACCGGAGTTTTTATAGTATCTGACGTTACACAATCACTTCATTCTTAAGATGTCTTAAATGGCACATTTGAAATAGATGTTTCCAAGATCTTTCTTCCATCCACCTTCTGCCGCCTTTTCCTTCTCTTGTTTTTAAAACAATGCCTTGAGATATTGCCCTCTTTCAATTCCCTATCTTGGAGGCTGCAACAGGCTTAAGGTCCTAATGATTACTCAACAGCTTCTTAACCAGTTCTTTTTTGCAGTTTATAGTGTTCCAATTATATCCTAAGAGGTACTTTGATCTATCTAAATCATTTTTTTAAATAATAATATTGGCAATCTTCATTGATTTTTTGTCCGACTAAAGCGAGATAACGTTTTTATGGCTAAACAATATGAACTCCAGTTTCTGGGCTTGAAATCTAATGGTTGAGAAATCTGATATATGCATGCATGGTAATACAACATACATACATACCTACCTACCTACCTACCTACCTACCTACCTACCTACCTACCTACCTACCTACCTACCTACCTACATACATACATACATACATATACCGATCGACTATTTTCTTTTACACTAAATGCATGTACCTTGTTGTGTTTGGGAGGCAGTGATCACAGAAATTGTAAGGTACAGTCTTTTATTATTGCTATTTCATTTAAGCAATAGAGGACTTTTTCCTTGTTTCCATAGCCTCATATAAACACGAGTGGGAGTTGGGCGAATTCGAGACAGTTATGCAAACCCAAGACACAGTCAAGGGTTTGCATAACTGTAGAGAATTCTTCTAACGCCCCCGGGTGTTTAGATGAGGCTATGGAAACACGGAAAAAGTCCTCTATTGTTTTTATAAAATATTTCTCAAAGATAATTCGACAAATCAAGGAAAATGCTGGTTTTTTTCAATTCTTGATTGAAAAAGATTTTCTTGATACATGCTAATAGTTATTTCCTACCAGCCAATCAAAATGTGCGTCTAACAACACATAACCAATCAAAATACGTGCAATGTCACAGCCGTGTTTCCACACTCTCACCTAAACACAGCTATTGACCAATGAGAGTGCGCATACTATCCTTATTATTTTATAAATTCCTATGTTTTTTTATTTATATTTTCTTGGATCTCAGAGTCCATATTTAAGGCAATTTACAGACACTAAAGGATATTTTACCCTAAGGCAACAGATTAAAATGTTTCTCACTCTCAGGAAAAACATACCATCCTTGGTAACAATGGAGATTTTAAATTTTTGTGGCTTAATTCACATACATTTATCCATACCTTGTTTTGCTATGTGCCTTTTTACTATGATTTGTTGTAATGTTTTTCTTTTGCAATGCATTTCCTTGCTTGCTCGTGTTAATTTGGATAGATCTTTTTCACTTCCGTGGGATTTTTCTGTTTGCACTTTTAATTTTCACTCTTTCTGATTGAATCTATAACTCCATTGTATGCCTTGCATTTATCAGTTGATTAAGCATGACGTGTTGTTATTAGACTAAATTTATGCAAACTTTTCAGGTACAGTACAGGACCTTGTTCCTTTCACCATGTTATTACATGTTTGGATGCTTATTTAGCTATGTTGACAAAGTAGTAGCAGGAGCAGCAGCTGCAGGAGATGTATGACGGAAATCCAGGGGAAATCAATTTTGTTTTGAGTTAGCGCAAGGTTTGAATTAGCAAGGGTTGGAGTTACATGTATCAGGAGTCAATGTAGTAGAAGCAACAGCAGCAGCAGCAGCAGCAGCAGAAGTACAGGACCTTGTTCCTTTCACCATGTTATTACATGTTTGGATGCTTATTTAGCTATGTTGACAAAGTAGTAGTAGTAGTAGTAGCAGGAGCGGCAGCGGCAGCAGCTGCAGGAGATGACGGAAATCCAGGGAAATTGATTTTGGTTTGAGTTAGTGCAAGGTTTGAGTTAGGAGTCAATGTAGTAGAAGCAGCAGAAGCAGTAGTAGTTGTTGTTGTTGTGGTTGTTGTTGTTTACTAGTCAACCCCCTTTGTATCATCATCATCTTCATTTTAAAGTGGTACTATGATAAAAAAAATGTTTCCTTTTTTTCTTCAGATTTTGAAAGTGTGTTCGCTTAACACCTAACTGGCAGAATTTTGAGCTTTGAGTTTTATCCAAAGGCTGTTTATTTGAGTGTAAGTTTTGGATTTCACGGTCCGCCATTACTCACGTTCAAAACTGACCAATACCAATTAGACCTCAGAGGGTTGGATCTAGAGAATTTGACTTCATTTACTCACTAGCTTAAAATTACAGTGTGTAAGCGCAATTTATCATATATGCAAATCACGGGTTTAAAAGTGTGAAAGCCCGTAACTCCTGTGCTGCATATTAATTCAGCTGCGTACACACGCATTGCTTTTTTAAACTAGTGAGTCTTTGACGTCATTTTCTCCTCGACCCAGCTCTCTCAAGATTTTAAAGTTAGTAATGGCAGACCAGTAAATAAGAAAATTTCAGTTAAAATAAGCAGGTGTCTTTTTAAAATCAAAACTTAAAACTTGGGTCAGTTAGTGTTTAGTTAACATAGTTTTAAAATCCAAAGAAAAAAATATTTGTTTTTTTGGTCGTAGTACTGCTTTAACACCTTGAGGTATCATAATCCATGCTGTGTATGGTAAATGCGAAAAAACCACATGTTCAATGTACAATGCAAAAAACAATAACCATTAAAATACCATACTAAAACCTCTTTGTTGTCCTTCACATCAAAATGTTGAGGATGCCTGTTTTATGAGTCAATGACTCAATGAGTTATGAGTCAATGAGACTCACAGTCAATATAGCAATAATTTATAGAAAAGCCTAAGCACTCTCTGAAATTTTTGCTTTCATTTTATGGTTTAATTAACTGCACTAACTCATTGACTCATTGACTCGTTGACTCATAAATACTTAACACTCCAAAATGTTACCTTTGAGTGGTATTTTTGCTGTTTCTGTTTCGTTATTTTTCGTTCAATTCGATATTTGAAATAGGCTAAGCATTAATGTTTTTTTCATATAATGTAATACTTCGTTAATCGTACTGATGATCAATGTTGTTTTCAGACCCAGCTTACATAAAAAAAGTTTCACCCCCATCACCACATGAGTCTTGGATTGCACAGAATGTTACTTTTGTCTGCGAAGCAAATGGTGTTCCAACCCCAACAATCATTTGGAAAAGACCCGATGGAACTGAAGTAGAGAGAGTTGTCGGCAGTGAAAACGTGTTACATTTACTGATGCAAAAGGATGGAGATTTTGGATCATACTTGTGTGAAGCGAACAACACTGTGGGTTCTGTAGACAAACACACAGTTCAAGTGGATCAAATTAGTAAGTTAGCTATGTAGTATCCGTGCTAATGGTTACATGTCCATGTCCATGTATGGGTATGTGAAGCAAAGAGTCTATTCACATTTAAAAGTAGGAGTGCCACTTGAAGAAAAATCGACTGAAGTAACAAACACCATCATCACCAAAGATGCAGTAACGTGTGTTTCTAGAAATGCACATTGAATGATCACATGTTATTGTTGTTGTTATCGTTATCGTTATTATTATTATTAGTAGTAGTAGTAGTAGTAGTATTGTTTCCTGAGAAGTGTTTGCTAATAATCCAGAAGGGCCAGGTCCAAATCGTGGTCTTCAGTTACCACAAGTTGGGGTACAGCTGTAGTTCTATTGCATTGATAACACCTTCATCAGAATATGCAATGTACTCAATAAAATGATCTTTTGCAATTCCATGATGATGTTGTTAATACTACGATTTTCATTATTATTATTTATTATTATTATTATTATTATTATTATTATTATTATTATTCCAAAGGCTCTTGATATTAGCAGACAAGTAAAGAACTTTAAGAAAACGACGAAACCTTTGAGTTTAGACTAATGCATGCTTCAACAGAAACGTCTGCCATCCTCAGTTGGTCAGAATACAAAGCAATGGACGCTGAATTTAAAGTATGTTATTGTTATTGTTATTGTTATTATTATTATTATTATTATTATTATTATTATTATTATTATTATTATTATTAGTGTTGTTGTTGATATGCGTTTTTCATTTTTGTATCCTTGTAATAACTAACAATGGTTGAGTCCTTTACGGGAACAAATGAGCTCAACAATTGACCTGCTCCCAACTGTGTGGCTTCACAATTATATAGCTCAGTTGATAGAGCGTTGCACCAGCATCTCGGAGGTCATAGGTTTGAATCCCGTTGGAGCCACCTGAATTTTTCAGGTGTCTGCTGTAAGAAATAGTGGCTTAAGTTGTCCAGATGATTGCGAGGATCATTTATCCATTTCGTCAATACTGCATATAACAATGTTATTATGTACATTTTAATTTTGTTAAGGGCCACCCGATGCACCGACCATCACGACACAGGATAAAGACATTCAGGTTGAATCATTATGGGTAAAATGGACTCCACCAATTGATAATGGAGGGAGTAATATCACAGGATATCGTGTAATAGTTCTACAGGATGAAAAAGTGATAATAAATAAAACCACAACCTCTGACAAGCTTCAGTACTTTGTGGATAAAGGTTTGACCAAAAGCACGAACTATTCTTTGAGTGTCTCTGCCCTAAATAAGGTTTTTGAAGGAATGGCAGGTGAAAAGAATGTGATGACTAAGTATCAAGGTGAGAAATCCTATCTTACATTAGTGATACTGCATTAAGATGCAGTGTGTGTTTTTGTTTTGTTTTGTTTTTTTTTAATATAAGCTACAGTGCTTTGGTGGAGTTGGGATAATGGTTTCTCGACTATTTTTGTTTGCAAAGTTGCTGTATCAATGACAGTTACAATGACTTTCTGTCAATGAGAAATTACAAGAATGATGGTAGTGTAAAAGTGAGTGAAAAATAACTTGAAGAAATTGTTTAGGATGTTTGCACCACCTTTGAAAAGATCTTAAGGGAAGTGCAGGGTTTTTTGCTGTATGGTTTTGCAGTTTTCCTGACCTTCATTGTTCACCGATCATTGATGTCATAAAGGAGAATTGCTGACTTTAAACCGACTTGTCAATTACATGTATGGGAACATTTTATTGCTGTTGGTATCTGGGACAGTAAGACGTGATAGATTTTCTGTTGTTTCCTAAAGAAGCAGAAACCGTTAGCAATAACAAGGGATTGTAC
>NC_090895.1:6110541-6125541 GCF_036669925.1 Montipora capricornis | reverse complement strand
GGAGCTTACCAACCAGGGCCCGGTTGTTCGAAAGCCGATTACCTTAATCCAGGATTAGCGTAAACTTTGGTTTCGTGTTTTCACCTTTTTTGGTAAAAGTTTCTTTTGCTTAGTTTTGTTTTTCAAGATTAACTTCATCTGATGAAAAGTTTTAGCGAATATCAGCGTTGAGCAGCATTTGGGAGTAGAGAAATAAACTCCTTGGCTAATTTTTAATCTGGGATTAGCGTTAATCGGCTTTTGAACAACCGCGCCCAGATCGCTATTTTTTTCTTTAAACTTGATACAGTTTGTTCTTGGAGTCTATTTTGGTCTTCTGGCCCCTCGATCCCCTAAACACTTAACAACCTCACAAGTTGTGAATAAGAGTGGGTGACTGGAAAGTCTTGATAATAACTAAGGGCAAACATTTTTTTTTTTTTTTGCAGCAACCTGGCGAATTAGAGTATGCCGAACTGGACGATTTCAGGCCCAATACTCAGCCCCCTCCTCAGGCTTCTGGCGCAACTGCCAGACCACTTGTCCGAGCACCAGTTTATGAAGGAACAGAATACGCAGACATAACACAGTTTGGTGTCCCACAAAGTGAACCTACTTACGACAATGTGCCAAGGAAAAAAGACGTAGTGTACTCCAATGTGGAGAGTATGTAAACACATTCAAAGCTTTTAATGGCCGCGTTATCAATTGATTTTGACCAAAATAGTGAAAGATGGATATTCGAGAATCATAATTTCCACTGCTTTTATGAACCCTTAAACTGAAAGCAAATAGGCGTTCAAGTTTGTGAAGTCCAGGTTTTGTTCGTTGACTATATTTTAGCGCGTGATGAAAACGAAGTTTCTAGAGGCTCGCAATTATATATTCGTTCTACTGGTGTTCGACATTTGCTCTTAACGATCCTGAACACCATCTTGGAGCCACCAAAATCAAAATCGTTTAAGTGCGATGTAACTCTTCCACGAAATTGGGATTTTTTTTATTGTGCGATCCATATGATTCATAGAGACACAGAGAAAAACAATTTAAGTAAATGAATTTAGAATGCTATTTTTTATCTCCATATTTTGAGAAGAATATTCCTAAGTAAGTGTCAAATACTTATATTTTTGTGATTCCGCGACAGGAACGTAGCATTGTGCGGTTAAATTTTATGACTGGCCTTCATGGCATTTGTTTGTTCACTCGTCTTTCATGGTGTTTATTTTATAAACACAGAATATTTTAGGTTTGCGTCAGTCATTTGAACAACTTCAAAACAACCGTTTCTTCAGAAATGTTTGAAATTTTATTTTCTATGTGAACTACGTTTTCTTGATGTGAACTTTATTTTCTTTAAGGCCAAGTGAACGATTGATAAGGGTATTTAGCCTAGAAAGATTAACTTCTTATTTCTTGTGCGACTTAACTTCAACAGTGTATTCCGAGACATGCATAGAGCCAATGCGAGGTGCAGCTAATCCTGTAGAAGTGTCCTTTCTTTTAAAGTTATAAAACCTTTTAATTTAATGACATGAAAACGTACTCTGTGTAACTGGTTAACTCGTAATTTTGATACCTGCACTTGAGTGTAAAAATACCTTTTGTAAGGTAACTTCTCAAAACCAGCTTTACGTCAAATAAGCGAACAAGTATATAGAAAACGTCGAACAACTATTTAAAAAACCCGACACATCGGCTTGCAGCCTCACGCCAACATACAGGTTGCTAGCGATGTCAAAAAGCCGTTTCACCAAGTCTTCCAGTCAGAACACAGTTGAACGGTGACTACTTTGAACGTGTAAATAAATCCATGCTTTTTATTGGGTACATGTTCCGGTACTTGTCTGGCTTTCATTCCCCAGCTAATCGTGGAGAAGTCTTGTGCCAGTGTCCTTGCTTTTAAAGTTATAAAACTTCTTTTTTTAAGGGACTTGAAAAAGTACTTTGACTAACAGGTTAACTCGAAATTTCATTGCTTGCACTTGGGTGACTAGGTTGTAACAATACCCTTTTAAGGGAACTCCTCAAGACCAGTTTTAAGTCTCCTAATGTGCCCAATGATAGCGACACAAGTATATGTACCTAATACAAAGCATGGAAAAACACTTTCAAAGTAGTCCCCAAATGACTTTGTTTTTGGAGGACGTGGTGTAGCAGATTTGAGGTGGGCAGACACGAGGGGTCTGTAGCAGGGACATCTTGCTGTGACAAAAAACTTGTGTAGGGCACACTGAGGTGACATGTAGCAGGGACAATATCACACCATGTGCACACACATGAAAATGTTGCATGTACATGTTTCAGTGATATGTTCCAGCGACATGTGCCCTCGTGTGAACTGATACGTTTTACAATTGTGCAACACCAATTTGGGGGCAATTTTTTCCCCGATGAAGTTCAACAAGTTGAACTTCATGGGACACGTCGCTGCAGCGTATCCCTGAAACATGTACCCACAACATTTTCCTGTGTGTGCAAATGGTGTGATTTTGTCCCTGCTACATGTACCCGCTACACGACCCTAATGCATGTCGCATCAGTGTGTACTACACACCTTTTTGTCGCTGCAACATGTCCCTGCAACATGACTACTCATGTCTGCCCACCTTTATGCCATCACCAGCAACGTATGTGTTGGCGTTAGGCTGCGAATCGATGTGTCGGTCTTTTTTTTTTGTATAGTTGTTCTCATAGTCTAAAATTAACTCCTGATTTATTCCCTTAATTAGGCGAGATTTAACAAATGTAAGATTATAGAAGGCCTGTTTCTATTTCCATGATGTCGGCTCGTTTAGTTTTTTTTTTCCCTTTATTTTTCATTTGAAAGAGAGGATAATGTAAGGAGGCAAGTAACATCAAGCATATAATTATAACCTATAAGGAGAAGAATAGCAAGTAGTATTGAACACACACTGCGCAGCTTTTATTATGTGATGACGAATATTGAATGGATGGTTCCTTACTGAAGATACTTGCCCTTTTGAATCACATTTGTGCGTGCCTAAATAATCTTTGTTTGATTCCATGTGTGCTGAAACAAATTCCAGCTTTGGTATACAGCCATAGATTTATAATTAATGTACAAATTTAAGAATAGATGTCTACTTTTTGACTATTTTTATTGCTGTTTTTTAATGAGTTTCATGGTGACTTTGCAGAGAATAGCAATAACTAACCACCTGTGGTGAACTTATTTTGCCGTTATCTACGTGAGACCTGAATGCAGCTTTATTATACAGTGGACTAAATAGGTCCATGCCTCTCTGTAGCTTAGTGTGGGGACGAATGCTGAACTGCCGGTATTATAAACCGTTTCCCTCCAAAATTACAGTTAAAAGGAAAAAGTGGCAAAATAGGTAAGCTCAAGGTGGAGAGGAAGCTGCTTCTGAAATTTGAAAAGTATTTTACTCAAGGCTATTATTCTTGTAGGATAGCTAGTCATAGTAGGAATTTATAAGATATTAACAATTTGAGTATTTTTGTAATGAGAGGTTTTATGGCCATCTGTATACCTCTTAAAAATTTAGATTTTTATAGAGTTTTTACCTTTCTGTTTCCTCTAAGATGTAGAATTAGTGAAACTTAGTGCTAGCATGTTGAAGTGAATAGAAGCTAGAGCGTTCATGTTGCTCACTTTAAAAGTAACAATGAACGGAAAAAGTCCCGTCCACAATCAAAGGATGGTTTGTTTTTGTTGTATTAATAAATAAATAAATAATCTTTATTGATTATTGAGGAGATTAATTTCACTGATAAGTATTCAATGGTCTTTTCAGCAAAGATCATCAAAAAAATATTTTCAGTGCATTTGTATCGTAGAATGTTCAACTTAACAGCATAATCTAGTTTATTAAAGTTTTGAATAAAGACGCGATGCTTTTCTAATTTTTTTCTATTTTTTTTACTGGTGATTTTTCTTGGTCAAGACAAGGAAAAATATCTTGTAAAGTTGCAAATGATGATCTAGAGGGAAGACTATTCACTTTGCCAATTTATCCTCACTTGTGTTCCAAAACGTGATATCTATTTTGTCTTTTTTCACAGTGACCTAAATTGTCCATGAAAGTAGAGGTTGTAATTGAAAATCTAAACATCTTCCAGATGCCGAACAAACTTGTGAACACGCGAACCTGACACTTCGCAAAAACAAAGCGAAGGAAGGGATCCAAAGCAGGGAATTTTGACTACCACAAATGATATTGGGATAAACGGACTGAAAATTTGAAATTGTTGTAAAATCCATGTAATTCGTTATTTGGGTAATTCGATATAAATCGAAGAGCTAATCATTGTAATACTGGTAATTAGGACAGAAAATAGGTAACGCAAAGAAAGCGGAATTTAAAATGTTTTGCATCATTTTTTTATGTTAAAAAAGGTATTTGTGGACCTTTTCAGAACTTCGGAATAAATAAAACCAAAATCGCTACTCCATCCCAGACTTGCTCTACCTAATTCAAGCAACTGGTCAGTTTCCAGCAAAATGATACCCTAATCTAGACTTTACCAGACAAAATTGTGCTACATACATACCCTTCCATCCATCCATACTCTAATAAATGTTCAACCGTGACACATGCACACATCGTACATGGAGGGACAAGCCAAAATTGTCAAAAATAGCCGGTTTTAGCCAAATTACTAGAAGATAGGAGCCGAATCAGCATAATTAACATGCGTTGATTCTGCATGGATCCTAGGGTATTTTAGGCTTCTTTTCAAAGTTTTAAAATCAGGATTTTCCGAAAATTAGTCGATTTTCTGGGAAAACTTCAAGGGGCTAAGAAAGCAGTAAGTAAAAGTGGGATCATAACCTTACTTGTATGCATTCATTTTTCGAGTATCCCAGATTAGTATATACTCACCCAGTGATCTTGGTGTTTCAAGCAATCTGATTGGTTCGCATTTTGGAGTAATTGAGCATTATTCACTCCCTACGGAGTGAATAATGCTTGATCCAAACAAAACAAAAAATGGCAGGCGTAAACTCGCCAGCATTTACGAATCGGAAATATTGAGAATACAAGATGATGCTGTGCTACAGAAGACAAAGAGGGCCACAAAATTTGGCCTGAAAGTTTTCAAAGGTAAGAGAAGAGTTCATTCTTTTGCCAACCAGTGTTTACTTCGTTTTTCCAGATAATTATTGCTGAAAATTAAACAATCTTCACGCCAACAATTTGTTTCACTCGGAGTAATTCTCTTAAAAAATTTTTAACAAGCAGACTTTCGATTTAGATTGCTGATTGAAACGGTGCTAAATGACCAATTTGCTGTTTGTGACGAAGATTTTATCGAAGATTATTTAGATTAGTCATGTTTGAAGCTTCTGTAAACACTTTCGCGCATGCTTTGTGCCGCTTGCACGTTTTCTACGCATGACTTGAGATGCCAATGAAATAGGCCATTTCCGAGTTGATGTCTGCATCCTCTTCAAAGCGAGTCTAAGTGCGAAGTTTTTCTTATGAAAATTAGTTTTCATTCATATGTAAAGTAGAACTAATTTCCATCACAAAAGCTTCGCATTGAGACTCGCTTTGAAGAGGAGGCAGGCATCAACTCGGAAATGGCCTATTGACTTTGGATGATGTTTCTGCAATTGTTGTTGAGATCACTTCGTGAGTATATACTAAAACAATTAATCGCGGTGAAAAGTGGCTCGGTAAATATTCTACCACTATTCACCTCGATTTCAAAGAATAATTCTTAAATATCCTATGCTAGAAACACTTTGTAAAATGGCCTAAAAATGAAAGGAAGAGAAGTCTTGTGATAGTGCCGAAAATCGGGATTTCCCTCAACCCTCCTCCCCTAAGGCGGACCAAAGAAAAAAATAGCAAGTACAAGTAAGATTATGGCCCAACTAGGATGCATCGACTCTCCAAGGATCTCAGAATTCGTTTGGCCAACAAATCACTTGGAAACGGCCTAGAATTAAAAATATGGCAAGTCTTTGAAAATTGTCGAAAATAGGGATTTACCGATATTTTGCTGAGTGGTGACCAAGGCAAAATTGTAAAAAACCACCGATTATTAGGCAAACGTCTGGAAGCTGAAAAACTAGTTTGGTATCAAAACCAAAACTAAGCCTCATCCCTCAATTTTTCTTGCCTAATTAATTTACTGAACATGCGAAGTTTCACAAGAACCTCTTTGAAAGTCGTAAAAATATGAGACCCCAAACTTCGCTATTTTTTTTTTGAATTCGAGGCCGCTTGACATCATGCTATTTCATCCGATATTAACTGTACATGTAATTTGCAACGGTCGATCTCGGATTGATTCAACTGTGCAGGGAATATGTTCTATAAAAACTACAAATCGCAACTTTTCTTCGCCAAAATCCGGCGACGCGACGGTGAAGAAGGGGAAAATAAACCTTCCCCAAAACACATCAAATCACCAGGGACGGCAGAGAAACTAAAAGGTAAGCGAACTTAATATTTACGTGACTGTCAGTAAGATATTGAGGTTATTTAAGCTCATAGGGACAAAAATATATTCAGCAAAGGTTTCATTCAAAAGAGTAATTAAAGCACGAAATGGCATTAGGGTACGTTGGACGTTCGGTTTCATCAATTTCAAGAGTTAAACGGCAAAAGTACGGGTGGTCTACGACAAATGGTAACTACCATTTTGAATAATTGTGACGTGTAATGGTTGCCCTCTTGTCTCAGAGCAAAAGCTGTTTGTGTGAATGCAAGAAATCAACCATTCACGTCACAATTATTCAAAATGGCAGCGCCCGCGAAATTTGAAAACCAAAACAAGCGTTTTTGAAATTGGTGTATTTCGGATACAACACTTCCACTGGAAAGAGATCGAACAATTTTGATTGTAAACATTATGCTCAAGTTCAATTCTTGTTTTAGAGGAGGTTCCCTTTAACTCTTCAATTCCTAAGCGAGATTGTCACGGTGAGTGACACAACCGGCACCTCACTTAACAAGACGTCTAAAAGGGCGTATCCGTGGAATGCAGAAACAGTTAACACAAATTGTCCAGTTACAGTGAACTTCAACCACAGGAAAACTTCGGAAAATGGCGAGAGATTACCAGAAAGATAAATCTGTAATATAAGTTGACGTTGTTTGTTGTGAAAACTCTTATTGTTAATGTTACTAAATTTGCAAATGCAAACAACGAAGCCCTATTAGGGGTTATCAGGATACGGGCTTATTTATTTATTTAGTTTTTTGAAAGAGATTTTATTCAAATCCCACGGAACTAGTTTTACTTGCTTCCTTAATTCCGTTCATCCAAAATTACAAGATCAGTTCTAAAGCATCCAAAAACCTTATTACAAATCACAGGTCAACAACTTATCATCCTGTATTCGAAGTCCGGTTCCGTAATCCTGGTTTAGTTCCCTGCAAACTGTTTAAAGCTGCCATGGCGAAGAAAAAAAGACACTTGTTCCTTGAAAACTGTTTAAATCTGCAGTGGCGAAGACAAGAACACAACTTCTGTGCTCCATTTCTTTCAATGGTAAAATCTAGAATCCCGTAATTGCGTGTTCCATACTCCAGTCCAAAGTTTCAATTTTAACAATTCCATAATTCCAAACGTTCCACAATAACTTGAAATCTCGTTAAGCAAAAAAGCTTAAATCCAGTAGTCCAGTCCGGGTTCAAATCACCAAAACTCTCTCTATGATCAATTCAAAACTCAGCAAAAGTACAAGTAGTAAATAGCTCTCAGCAACTACAAAAGTTTGTTATGCTTCTACACTGGAGCTGAACGAAAAACTATCAAAAACGAAACCAAAAAACCCTAGTGATCTCTTCTCGAGAGAACAGACACAGCCGAAACTGTTCCGTGCCTGCCTCATACCGCCCTGGAAAAAGTACCGCACGCAGTATAATGGTACTTGACCATAGGAGGTTTTACGTTTAGATCGCACTTTTATCTCGTTAGCACAGTTGTTTTTGTAAATATCTTCTTCATTTCATGTTTCTGGTTTATTTCACTATCGCCTTCTTGTTATGTAATTTAAGTCCGGTTTTACACTACAGAAATTCAGTATTGGCAGGGGTCCCAAAAAAAAAGGTTCGGCTCGGATAAAATTTGCAGTGTAAACAACCTGTCAGTACCAATTTTCATCCGTACCGAACCAAAATTCTTACCAGTGCTGGGACCTTCGGCGAGGTAGTCCGAGCATGGGTGAAAATGGTACGGGTGCTGAAAAAATGGGCACGGTTCGGATAGAACAAGTAGTGTAAACACTTTAAAGGGCCAAATTTGAGCCTTGATTCATATAGGCAAGCGGTTTTTTTGCGTATATTTCAAGATGGCTGCTCATTCTCCACCAAAATCACGCGGACGTTCTTGGTTATAATTGAACTGCGCATGTCTACAAGAGAACTTACTCGGGCCCAAAAATTTTGGCACGGTATTTTTGATACGGTAAAAATGGTGTAGTGTAAACAAAGTTTTCCGAGCTCTTTTTAGGCACCCGTGCCAATTTCACACGAGCCGGGCCCGAAATTTCTGTAATGTAAACCGGGCTTTAGTTAAGTTTAGTCTCTCGGATTACGGTCCCTGTCCGGTGGGGTTAGTGTCTGAATGGGAGACGGCAAATTGTACGACTTGTTAGGAACGTAGGATAGGATAACTTTAGTTAGACACGGTAAACTCATCAGAATTATTACAAATTATCCAACGGCTAAAACTACATTATTCTAAATGAATGAAGGGGTAGTTTCTAAAGAAACTGTGGTGCTGCGTCGGTGGGGAAGTAGTATACAAAAATAGGGTTTATCAACGGAGTTGATAATGTAAATTGACCACCGTACAGAGATTCTAAAAGCTGACGTTTCGAGCGTTAGCCCTTCGTCAGAGCGAATCGAGGGATTATGGGTTACGTGTAGTTTTTATAGTAGAGTAGGAGCTACGCTATTGGTGGTAACATGGCAACGTGAAAAGTAGGAATATATTAGTTAAATGAAAAGCGTTCGTTAATACCGTGAGGATCTTTCAAATCGGCACCCTTAATCCTCACGGTATTAACGAACGCTTTTCATTTAACTAATATATTCCTACTTTTCACGTTGCCATGTTACCACCAATAGCGTAGCTCCTACTCTACTATAAAAACTACACGTAACCCATAATCCCTCGATTCGCTCTGACGAAGGGCTAACGCTCGAAACGTCAGCTTTTAGAATCTCTGTACGGTGGTCAATTTACATTATCAACTCCGTTGATAAACCCTATTTTTGTATACATTATTCTAAAGTTACTCTTAATAAAAAAAATATATAACTATAATATTAAATGGCAAAATAAAACCTGCTTTACATGAGTGCAGTTTGTAAATGTTGTAGATTTAACTTGATGAAAAGAAACGCTCGCAGCCAGCCCAGAACGCTCTAAGGGAATCAGCCTGCCGCAACTCGATTGGTTAAAACCATTCCAAAGATCTGCTTCAGAATAGCTGAAGCTATTTTTCATATAGTTTGTGTGTGGCTGTGGGATAGCTAGTTTGCCATTTGTGGAGACGCTACTACGGTCAACAAATTTAGAACTAAGGTAAGCGGGAGCATAGTTAACTATGGCAGGAGTAAGACCATTAAGCGACTTAAAAGCCATCAAAGCCTTGTGGATTGTTCGCCGAGAATCAAGTTTTATCCATCCAAGTTTTTGGATAAGGTTATCAGCGTTGACATCATAGTTCGAGTAAGTGAGTGTATACGCGCAGCGCGATTTTGAAATTTTTGAAGTTCACTGGCTAGGGTTTTGCTGCAACATCCCCAGACAGAATTGCAGTAATCAAAGTGAGGCTGTATTAATGACATGAAGATTGATCGGAGAACCTCATGTGGAACGAAAGACCTCACTCTCTTCAACGCTCCAATACCAGACGCGCTTTTCTTACTTAAATTCTCAACGTGAACATTCCAGGATAAAGGCTGATCAATATCAACACCTAGAGATTTCGTAGAAGTAATTTGACTTATAGGTGCGCCGTCAATCATAAGTGATGGTGGGTTGTGAAACGTGCTTAGCCTTTGCCTCGATCCGATCAACATAAACTCAGTTTTAGATGCGTTAGGAGTAAGCTTATTAGCAGTTAGTCATTTTTCAATTCCAGCAAGATCCTCATTTAAAACAGTGTTACTACCAAAGGTTATGTGTGTATCGTCAGCATACATTCGAGGTTCAGAATTTGATAGACAGTTGGGTAAGTCGTTGATATAATTATAAAAAGAAGTGGACCCAGAATTGTACCTTGAGGTATACCACAAGCAAGGAAATGGTCCCCAGAGAGAGAACCATTTGCGGTAGCCCAATTATCATCTATCCCAATCGTAAGAAGTGCCATGTACACCATATTTCATAAGTTTATACAAAAGAATATCGTGAATAATTTGGTTAACCCCAATTTTCTTTTTGGATACCAAGAGCACTTCCTAAGTTCTGCTTTCTCCGCATAAATTTAACCTGCGCAAAAATAACCCTGCGTTAGTAAGCACTACCGATAGGAAATCCGAGTATCTGGCGATGCACAGAACGAATGCGCAATAACAATAGTAGGCACAGTCCTTAAACTCCCTCGAATAGGGTTAGTACTTGAATGGGGCACCGCTGCGAACTCCACGTGACGGTGAATTCGTTGTTTTTAAAACTTGATTTAATTTTTTATTTTGTTTGGCCGTTGAAAGCTATTTACCGGGTTGCCAAACCTAGTCGGAATCTACGTTTTATTTCTCCGTATTTTAATTTTTTTTCCGTGTCGGTAAAAGTCTTGCCTGTCACTCCCCTGCTAAGTGGTGTCTTTGTGCATAGAGTCTTCTGTGCGTATTTTGTTACGTTTTAAGGGGTTGGGTAATATAATGCGTAAATTTCTCTGGTGCACACAGGAGGACATTTAATTAACCTGCTATGGCGTCGAAAGTCATTGTAACGCGCATGGCGTTTTAGTGGATCTTTAAACAAAATACACCCTCATGGAGATCAAGAATGGAACGTCAATTGGATGAACAAGACAGGCAGTGAAAAATAAATATCTGGAATCTTTAAAGCGACGAGTAATGGTCTTTGACAACAATTTCATTTTTCGCCCTTGGATATCAAGTGACCTTTGTTTCTAATATTTTACTAACTTGGTATTAGGGATGAAATGATATATGAATAGGATCATATATGAACTGATGATATGAAATCAAGTGAAGCTATGATCTTCGCAGTTGTGAACGCAATTTTTGAAATTGCGTAGAGAAGCCTGAAAAATTGAGGACTTCAACGGGATTTGAACCCGTGACCTCGTGATGCCCGTGCGACCCTCTAACCAACTGAGCTAAGAAGCTACTAACGTTGGGAACTGGTCATTTGTGGGTTCTAATGTTCCCGTGAGGAATGAATCAATAATGAAATGATATATGAATTGGATCATATATGAACTGCGGATATAACATCAAGTGAAGCTATGATCTTCGCAGTTGTGAAGTCCTGAATTTTATCGGGCTTCTCTACGCAATTGCAAAAATTGCGTTCACAACTGCAAAGATCATAATAGCTTCACTTAACTTGGTTTCATATCCGCAGTTCATATATGATCCGATTCATATATCATTTCATCGTTGATTCATTCCTCACGGGAACATTAAAACCCACACTGGCTTCATAGCTCGGTTGATTAGAGCGTCCCACCAGTATCGCGTGGTCGCGGGTTCAAATCCCGTTGAACTCTCTACGCAATTGCAAAAATTGCGGGCACAACTGCGAGGATCATAGCTTCACTTAACTTGGTATTATATACAACACCGAAATCAAATGGCATTTTGCTATGGATTTAACAAACACTGAAGGAATCGAACGCCTTGAATGCATCACAGTGTTTACTGAAGTCGCATATGATATGAAACCAAGTTGGGGGTCAGGCTGGCTTAGTGGTTGTCTATTGGGCCTCCCACCACTGCGAACCGGAGTTCAACTCTGGCCACGGCCAGCTTGTGGGCTGAGTTTCAGTCAATCTCAACCTGACTCGAGGGTTTTTCTCCGGGTACTCCGGTTTTCCTCCCTCATCAAAATCGACTCACAGCTAATTAACATCTAGCTGTGGTGCTGTGCTCCGACATCAAACATGGACTGTAGAGCGGCAGCCAGAGGCGCCAATGTATGCCTTTAGCCCAATGTCGTGAGCTGCGCCCTTCGTAATTCAGTCCTCGACTGCAAGTAAGGGTGATTAGCACTAGCAATTATTATTATTATTATTATTATTATTATTATTATTATTATTATTATTATTAATAAGTCTAGATCTTGTGATAAAATTGATTAAAAAGACAAACGCAACTAGATTCATTTTGACAACGTTTCGACATCGTCCGATGTCATCGTCAGGCAATGAATTTTAATCGGATGAAGCATAACTTATAGTACAAGAACAATAGAACAATAGAACAATATATACAATAGTACGCTAAAAAAAATGTGAAATCTAAGTAAATAGTTTTGCCCCGACAGAGTCTGACTGCACATTAAGTGATGGTTTCAATTCTTTGATGTAGAACATCTCATGAATTAAGCAATCAAATTTCGATGCGCATTTCTTTAAGACACTAAAACTCGCCGCTGGGGGTGCTGTTGTTTGGCCATGATCTGCTAGGCGGTGCCTCCCGATAGCTGAGTATCTATGTTCCTCAATTCGTTGATGCAAGTGACGAGCTGTATAGCCAACATAGCTCGCATCACACGAGCCACATTGAAATTTGTAGACGACTAGTTGTTGGCTGACTAATGATGGTTTGGGCTCACGGAATTTAAGGACATCCTCGAGCTTGCGGCTGACAAAAACTGGCTGTAAATCTATATCCAGTTTCTTATTTAGCTGAGTAAGTTGGCGCTTCACAGTATCGGCTGGTTTTTGGTCAATAAATGGCAAGACGATTCTAATGGTGTTTTTATTATTATTGCTGGTAGATTGTGATTCGACATCTGATGTATTGATAAAGTTACGGATGGTTGCCTCAATCAATTCAGACGGGTATCGTAGCTTGTGAAAAATTGATCTTAGAATCGTCTTGCCATTTATTGACCAAAAACCAGCCGATATTGTGAAGCGCCAACTTACTCAGCTAAATAAGAAACTGGATATAGATCTACAGGCAGTTTTTGTCAGCCGCAAGCTCGAGGATGTCCTTAAATTCCGTGAGCCCAAACCATCATTAGTCAGCCAACAACTAGTCGTCTACAAATTTCAATGTGGCTCGTGTGATGCGAGCTATGTTGGCTATACAGCTCGTCACTTGCATCAACGAATTGAGGAACATAGATACTCAGCTATCGGGAGGCACCGCCTAGCAGATCATGGCCAAACAACAGCACCCCCAGCGGCGATTTTTAGTGTCTTAAAGAAATGCGCATCGAAATTTGATTGCTTAATTCATGAGATGTTCTACATCAAAGAATTGAAACCATCACTTAATGTGCAGTCAGACTCTGTCAGGGCAAAAGTATTTACTTAGATTTCACATTTTTTTTAGCGTACTATTGTATATATTGTTCTATTGTTCTATTGTTCTTGTACTATAAGTTATGCTTCATCCGATTAAAATTCATTGCCTGACGATGACATCGGACGATGTCGAAACGTTGTCAAAATGAATCTAGTTGCGTTTGTCTTTTTAATCAATTTTATCACAAGATCTAGACTTATTAATAATAATAATAATAATAATAATAATAATAATAATAATAATTGCTAGTTCTAATCACCCTTACTTGTAGTCGAGGACTAAATTACGAAGGGCGCAGCTCACGACATTGGGCTAAAGGCATACATTGGCGCCTCTGGCTGCCGCTCTACAGTCCATGTTTGATGTCGGAGCACAGCACCACAGCTAGATGTTAATTAGCTGTGAGTCGATTTTGATATATTTTGTATATAACTCTGGAAAGGTAAAAAAAAATTGGAAATGTGACAGTGAAGAATTGTTATTTGAATGGAAGCTTGTTGTCTCTTTTCTGCTTCATTATTTATGGTCAAGGTTCTTTCGAAAAGGATTTGATGTGAACTGACAGAAATTTATTTAATTGCATACGCTTTGTGACACCGTTTGTGTGTTTTGTTTGCACGCACTCAATTGGAATACGAAGGTTTTTTTGCCTCTTTTGTAATTTTTTTCGCTGAAAAAGGTTTATTTGAAATTTCCAGCCCGGCTTTGTGAACTTTAACATCATGTTGTGTAATTTTCAAGCCTAACAAATTTGCATACGTTGAAATGTGATACGGGAGGATTTTTGTGGTAGTGCTTTGTAATCAGGAAGGGTTCACGAAAATGAACAGGTCTGTTGGAAGAGTGCTTGAGTTTCAACAAAATGAGCCCCAAAATCACCAAGAAATTGTGACGCTGATGAATAATAAAGTAGCTGCTATTTCCAAAACGATGGAATTACCTGGTGATAAATAACCTCATCTTGAAGAGTAAATTTTTGACTTTGCAAAACAATGGTCAACCTCAAGAGTTGGGCGATTCTGATTTTTGTGTTGAATTCGCACATTTCTTGTCAAACTTTATAACACTTGAAAGAAAAAGAAAACTAACAAAAACAAAAACCTTGTATCTTGCCATCATTTGACACAGATGCTTGACTGTTTCGCGTGTAAACACGCCGCGGTAACTTGATCACGACGCCTGCTGAATTCGATGTCACTTTCGATTTTGCGATTTACTTGTGCAGCCAAAAGTACAATAACAAAATTGAACCTAGCAAAAATCGCTGATCGTAACTTTTTATATTCGGGGTTCAAAATTAATGTTGTTGTTTTCATGTCATAAATTTTGTTGCTGATGGTAAAATATTTTATTCTCGATCGGCCGTCCTGAAAACTTCCTTCTGCTCTTCCTAAAAACTGTGTATCAACATTTATTTACTTTTGCATCAATATATTGTTTGCATAAAGCAAGCTAACAAAATCTGTATCTTGCTTAGCTCGCATTTTTGAGCATTACAATAGAATTTTCGGTCCTATGTTACTGTTACAAAGTGGTATATTTTTCAGATCACCCATCC
>NC_090895.1:6070541-6108041 GCF_036669925.1 Montipora capricornis | reverse complement strand
ATGGCTCGGTAACACATGCTGGCTGCAACGAGTATCAATCCCGTCGGAATGAACGAAAAAAAGTAGAAGAATATTTCAACGCATTACGTTGCGGCATTACTTCGGAAAGTGAAACGTGGGAAAATCGAAATTGATCGTTTGCCATATCGATTTGAATTCAACTGAGTGAGTGGCAAATTGGCATGTCTTGAAAAAATCGATAATGGTCGTTGACTTATCGATTAGTTTACGTCTGAGTGAGTGACAAATTTGCATATCCTGACCCCTAACGATAGTCATAGATACGCTTCGCGTATCCACGACTGAAAAAGGATTGATGTCTTCGTCACTGGGATTTTGCGATCCCACGGTCTTTCATCTCCTACCCTTTCGGGGAGATGAAAGACTGTAAATTAACATATATATATAATCGGTTATGTAAAAGACAAATAAATAAATCGTGAAGAGAAACAGAAGTGGCAATCCAGCTCAGAACGCTTACATGACCCGCTTAGCGACAGCACTGCTTGGGGATTCCATTACCATTCCTCCCAATACAGGAATCAAATAACTGGGAAAGCAGATTGGAAAAAGGCCTTTAACAACCAAAAACAGCAATGAAATCAAGCAAAGAAAAATAATTTAAAAAATATATGATCAGAAGTCTTTTGTGGGGACAATACTCAGTGGTCTCTCTCATATCCAACGCACTCTTGTGGAATAATTCTTAAGTAGACACCTAGCCTCACATCAAATTTGATGGTATGTGATAAGTTAAGTCAATGACATTCGACAACAAAAAATAAAGCCATCCCTCCTAGTACAGGAATCAAAAACGTGAGGAGAATACTAGTAAAAAAGCCTTAAACAACCAAATAAAAAGACATACACTCTAGCAAAGCAAAAGAATGAAGCGGCCGATCTCCAGTCAGTATTCCAAAGAAATTTCACCTTTTTATCTCGACATTTTTCAAAAAACTATAGTAAAGTAAATTGTGATAGTATTGCTGTGCTGATTGTTGAGGCCCCATTAGGGGAGGGAGGAATCTAAGTATCCCGTATCCATAAAGAGCCTGTTTCCCGTTAATTTCTGTGGTTTGTATCACTATAATACTAGTCTGTTTTTTTTAGATATCTCTCTGGTAATCTGTCCCCATCTCCCGAAGTTTACCCGTGGTTGTAGTTCACTGTAACTGGGCAATTTTTGTTAACTCCCTTATAGGCGTCTTGTTACACTAAACCAATAGACCTTTCGTTATACCATTTCATATTACATTTAACATCGATGGTATGAACCACGTTAGGCTAAGGTAAGCCACGTAACAACATCACACCGAACCGTTTGTTAAGTGTTGACACATTATACCAGTTCGCTTTTGGAAGATGAACCGATTCCATTTCCATAAAACGGTTTCAGCTAGTCTTGTCCGTTTTAATAGTAATGACAAGAGATTTTGCTAGCTAGCCTATTTCGTTTATTGTTTGAGTGAACCATTTGCCAAAAGGCAACAAGACTACGTGTATTATGGCTGCATCATTTCTAAATCATTTCGTCTGTTCTGCAATGCGCCAATAAGCCAGTTCACATTGCTCTATTCCTTTTGACATACTTCGTATTTTTGGCGATGACGGCCGCCCGCAGCCTCCCATAGACAGTTGCATTGACAGTTGATGACGTCATACACTCAAACAAATTTTGTTCAAATATGATGAAAAGAGATATCTCAGCCAATTTGTATCAGAAATTTTTGATTTTTTGCAGTAAGATTCTGCTAAATGTTCTCCACAATTCGAGCTTAACAGTTCTGTTACCATGGCATCATACTGGGTTCCAGACCTCCCCCATATTATGAGCTTTTCTGGCCACCTTTGGCATTCCATTTTAATATTTGCAAACAGCACTTCATATGCATGATCCAGCAAGCATATAAATACGTAAGCACGACTTTGTGGCTTTGTTTAACATTTTTCAAGCTGAAAATCACTAACATATTGAAATCAAGTGGGTGGGGACAGGAAAAGAGTGAGTTGCCACGGGAACATAATTTTTTATAGCCATAGGTGTGTTTCCCGTAAAACTATTGGACTACCAAGTTTCAATGGTCTGCGCTGTAAATTGGCCAAGGTAGCTCTATTTATATACTCAATATCACATTGGGTTGAGTGTATGATGTCATTAGTCATCTCATTTGCATATTTTACCCATTTTTCAAACTTAAATATCTCCGGAACTAATGAAGATATTTGCAAACGGTAAATGGCGTTTTTGTTCTTTCATGGAATTCTATGGGTAAAAATTTGATCATAGTACCACTTTAAATATTTGACTTACTTGATTGAGGAATGCCGAGAAGACTGATTGCAATGATTACGTCAACATGATCAATACAAATGAGTCTCATCATTTTGAAATACCACAAGTCTTGAGATCACAACAGCAAAGGCTCCAAGGTATTAAAACGGTAGCCTCTGAAATGCGTGAAATTTTATGGGCAGGGAAGGGCACAGCCTCTTACGCTGACGCTCTCAGGGCGTCGTCACGCGTTCCTCCCCCACGATCATCTGCTGAAACGAGCCACACATTCCTTTCCCTTTGATAAGAAATTGTCACCTGGAAATCACGTGCGGACTACTTAGGAGCCAATCGGCGCTTTGTAGATCTCCCTTGGGAGCGTCAATGCGTCAACTTCTTCTGAAAGGGACGAAGCCTTTTCAAAAGATTCCTCAGAAACATTAATTACTGGGTTGCTAAACCCAGTCGGAATCTGCACTTCATTTCTCAGTATTTTTATTATTATTATTTTTCCGTGTCATAAAACGTCTGTCCTTTCCCTCCCCTGCTAAGTAGTGTCTTTGTGTGTAGAGTCTTCTGCGCGTATCTTGATGGGTTTCAGGGGGGAGGAGAAATGTGTAGATTTCTCTGGTGGACACAGTAAAATATGTAATTTTACCTGCAATGGCGTCGAGGTCATCGAAACACAAATGGTGTTTTGCTGGATCCTTAAACAAAATATACCTTTATGGAGCTCTACGAGAAAATTCTTTAATTAAGGCATTAAACATGTGGAACAGGAAATCAGCTGAAGCAAACTGAATGTACAAAGGGCTGGTGAGATCCCGATTGTAAACAAGCTGCTTTCGCGCCAAATGTCAGATCTTGACATCAGACCCCACATCTCAGACTTCGCTGTTTCCATTTCACATTTGTATTTTTGGCAGTTCGGCGAAGTATCCATGTCACGCGAAGGATTAAATCGTTTTTTATTTCCCGAAACCATTTGTTTTTTCTCTACTTCATTTAACATTAGGGCAAACCATTTCATTTTAGGTCGATTCGTTTGTTAGTGGACAGTATGATTTCAGTTCCTTACAGACCATTTGTTATTGTGATTACGCTAAATCAATCGTCCATTTGTTTAACCGTTTCAGATTACATTACCCCGCGAGTAGTTGGTTTCTCCTACACTTCCCGAGAGCAACTGCTCGCAAGGTAGATTACATTGAATCATTTGTCAGTACTTTGAAGCACTTGCGTTTTTTTCCTTAATTCATTTCACATTAGGGCAAACCATTTGTCCTTTGCATAAACCATTTCATTTTAGGTTGATTCATATCTGTACCACATGAGTTCCTTTCCGAGTCATTTGTTGTTTCGATGAAGCATTTGTAATTACACTAAATCAAGTGACCTTTCGTTAAACCGTTTCATATTACATTGAAAATCGATGGCATGAACCACGTTAGGTTAAGGTAATCCATTTGGCAACATCATACCGGACCGTTTCTTGATTGTTGGTACACTATACCAGTTCGCGTTTGGAAGATGAACCGATTTTCATTTCCATGAAACGGTTTCGGTTAGTCTTTTCCGTTTTAATAGTAATGACAAGAGAATCTCCTAGCTCCCTATTTCGTTTATTGTTTGAGTGAACCATTTGACAAAGGGCAACAAGACTACTTGTATTTAGGCTGCATCATTTCTAAATCATTTAGTCTGTTCTGCACTGCGCCAATAAACTAGTTCACGTTGCTCTATTCCTTTTGACATACTTCGTATTTTCGGCGGTGACGGCGGCTGCCCATAGACAGTTGCATGAAACATTTCATAGTGTAACAGCACCTTAAATATTTGACTTACTTGATTGAGGAATGAGGAGAAGACTGATTGCAATGATTACGTAAACATGATGAATACAAATGACTCTCATCATTTTGAAACACCATAAGTCTTGAGATCACAACAGCAAAGCCTGCAAGGTATTAAAGCGGTAACTTTTGAAATGTGTGAAATTTGATGGGCATAGCCTCTTACGCTGAAACTCACAGGGCGTCGTCACATGTTTTCTCCCCCACGAGCTTCTACTGAAACAAGCCACACATTACTTTCCCTTTGATAAGAAACTGTCTTCTGGAAATGACGTGCGCACTACTTAGGAGCCAATCGGCGCTGTGTAGTTCTCCCCTTGGAGGGTCAATGCGTGAACTTCTTCTGAAAGGGACGAAGCCTTTTCAAACTATTCTTCAGAAACATTAATTACTGAGTTGCCAAACCCAGTAGGAATCTGCGTTTCATTTCTCCGTATTTTATTATTTTTCTTTTCCGTGTCATGAAAAGTCTCCCCTGTCCCTCCCCTGCTATGTAGCGTCTTTGTGTGTAGAGTGTTCTGCGCGTATTTTGATGGATTTCAAGGGGGGAGGGGGGGAGGAGAAATGTGTAAATTTCTCTGGTGCCCACAGGAGAACATTTAATTAACTTGCTATGGCGTCGAAAGTCATTTTAACGCGAATAGCGTTTTAGTGCATCTTTAATCAAAATATACCACTATGGAGCTCAAGAATGGAACGTCAATTGGATAAACAAGACAGGCGGTGGAAAATAACATCTGGAATCTTAAAAGCGACGAATAATGAACTTCCACAACAATCATTGTGAAAATCAAAGTGAGCTGCATTTCTAATATTTTACCAAGTGTGGTGTTATCATGTACAACACTGAAACCAAATGGAAAATTCTCTGGTAACTTATGGGTTCAACAAAGACAGAGAAGGAATCGAACACCTTAAGTGGATCTGTGATCTCTGTTGTCTGGCTATTTGTATTTATTTGTACTCAACTCTGCACAGTCTTCAGGTAAAAAAATAACTGGAAATATGATAGCCAATAATTATTTGAAAGAAAGCTTTTCGTCTGTTTTGTGCTTCATTATTTAAGGAAAGGCTCTTCAGGAAAGGGTTTGATTCCGGTGAAATTTATTTTGTTGCGTATGGTAATTTGACAGGTTTGGGTTTCTTGTCTTCACGCACGCAATGAAATAGGAAGGGTTGTTTTTGCCTCTAATAGCAAATATGTTGTTTGTTTCAATGAAGTTTTCGCTGGAAAAGGTGGCCGTTTTGAATTCATCATGTTGAGTAATAGTCGAGCTTCACAAATTTGCATACGTGTGTTGAAATGTGATACGCGAGGAGACAGGAATTTTTCCTCTCAGAAAAAGATATGTTTTGTCATTATAGTGTAAAATGAAGTTTACTTGGGAAGCTAACAGTATTTCTTTAACTTCCTGGTTAATCCAATTTATTGCTAAGAATTACTAGACTAAGTTAATCATGCTTTTTGCGAATTTTGAGTGCCACGAAATTACATCATTTGCGTGACATAGCTCCTTATTACGGAGATTTTTTCAACAATATATCGCTTTACGCTAACCCCAAAACATTCAGGTAGTAAAAAACGTCATATTTATTAACCATTTCTTTTGCTTTTGTGCTTGTTCGGGAAATAAAGTACACGCTCGAAGCTATCTGGAACACAACATTCGATTTATTGACACACCCAATTTTCACAGCACTTGCAATTGTTTATTCTCATCTGGTATAACAAGTGACAAGAGGACGCTGTAAAAACCTACAAATTATCCGCGAATTACACTCTGAAATAAACAACTGACGGAAAGCGAGTTTTTACTCACCATTTCATGAGAACACTGTCACTACAGTAAGCACAAATCAATTCACAGTTGGAAGTTTGTCAAGCAACGAACAGGTTCACAAAACAAAAATCAGCTCCCGCCGCATGCTGGTATATCGTTAGGATTGGCATGGACTAATAAATAGGGAAACTATTGTGCTTGTCAGCATTGTGAACTTGCGAATCATCGCAAATCTGTTTTTGTATCTCATAGATGTTTAGATTTACAATTACATGGCCGCTCAATCTCATGATTTTGTACTGAAATAGTTCATCCTGAAGTCAAAATAGATACGTTTCTCAGGAACCCGACAAAGAAGGATTCCTTACCTGACAGATGAAATGTAAAATATTCAGTTAAATATTACAACAAAACCAAATAACCAAAGATGGACGTTTCTTGGCTAAAAATAACGTTTTTTTACTTTGAAAACGACGAACGATTAACATTCTTTCCTGAAGTTCATTCAGTTGACACAAGGTGATCACGAGCACTTTGAATTCTACTTAAGAGCGTGTTTTGTTATCTTTAAACTGAATAAACGTAAAGACCTCAAAATGGGAGAAGACATTATAAAATAATTGAACAAGTGAGCCAAAGGGCCTCAGTTGGCACGACATTTGGTTGACGCCCTACTTGAAAAAACTAGACGCTCCATAAGCGTACACTGGGTTGCCTGTGGTGCGTGTTACTTAAAAACAGAAGGGACTAAATTGGGTGGTATTCAACTGCAGCGTCCCAGGCAATTTTTTCAAGTCGGGGGTCATTAAGACCATTTAAGGGGTTTCCAAGAAGTCGTTCCAGCAGAGGCCCTTTGCCTCACACGTTCATACGACAATTATTCAAAGTCAGTAAGAAAACCAACTTCAAAGGGTGAGTGTCCCAAGACTTATGTCACTGATTGTAGCTCTAACAGTACAAGATATTGTTTTGGTATTGTATATCATTGTAGTGCCATGGTAGAAATCTTAGGTAAATAGCCCCCTGAGAAGACATGTGGTTAGCAGCAAAGTACTTAACCCAGAAAGATTGAGGAAAAAAGGGAATCGAGCAACATTGGCTTCTAGGTTGACATGTTGATCATTTTCAACTTCCCTCACAACTTCTTTCCACCACATGTTTAAGTGGCACTCTGAGCGTCTGACAGCTTTGTAATACAAAAGTTTACTGAGCTTAATCCTGTCCGGTGGGGTTAGTATCTGGATGGGTAACCTAAAAAATATACCACTTTGCAACAGAAGCATAGGACCGAAAATTCTATTTTAACGCTCAAAAATGCGAACTAAGCAAGACACGGATTTTATTAGCTTACTTTATGCAAAACAAATATTGATTTAAAAGTAAATAAGCAATGATACACGGTTTTTAGGAAGAGCAGAAGCAACAAAATTTACGACATGAAAACAACATTAATTTTGCACTGCGAATATAAAAAGTTACCATCAGCGAAAAACATTTTGGGAGGGTTTTGCTACACTCAATTTTGTTATTGTCCTTTTGGCAGCACAAGTAAGTCGCAAAATCGAAAGTGACATCGAATTCAGCGGGCGCCGTGATCAAGTCACTAGCGAAACAGTGAAGCATCTGTGTCAAATGATGGCAAGATACCGGGTTTCCGTTTTTTGACAGTTTTCTTTTTCTTTCAAGTCTAACAAAGTTTGGCAAGAAATGTGCGAATTCGACACAAAGATCACAATCGCCCAACTCTTGAGGTTGACCATTGTTTCTGCAAAGTCAAAAATATACTGTCCTAAACGAGGTTATTTATCACTAAGTAATTCCATCGTTTGGAAATAAAAGCTACTTTATTATTCATCAACGTCACAATTTTTTGCTGATTTTGAGGCTCATTTTGTTGAAACTCAAGCACGCTTCCAACAGACCTGTCTATTTTCGTGACTTATGCACTTTTCAATTCCTTCTCTGTCTTTGTTGAACCCATAAGTTACCATAAGTTAAAAGACGATAATCCGATACCTAGGATGATGCGGGTGATTTTTTTCTTTCCCATCATCTGAAAATAACAGTACTGTGACCATTCTTGTCTGAATAGGGGCTTTTTACTCTCATTGTACCTGAAGAAACCTGATTTGGCCAGCCGATATATAGTACACCACTAAAATCAAATCTACATTGTATCGGCTCTTGCTCAAGTTACGTCAACATCCATTTGTTATGTATATGTACATAGAAGCAATCCAATGTGAACTCTCATTGTACCTGAAGAAGGCTTGGTTTGGCCAGCCTAAATACAGTACCTTGCTTAATCAGATCTACGTTGTATCGGCTCTTGCTCAAAATTTATATATTGAGTTCTTGAACAGTCACTGTACCCACCGACTGACAGTTCGCATTTTTTTCTGGCCATCGCTTCGACATCACAAACGAAGCTGATGAGGCCTTCAAAGCATGCCTCGGCAAATCGTTTAAATCCCAAAAAGACATGATGTCCCAAACAAGAACATAAACAAAGGATCATGGATAACTTGATAAAAGTCTTTTACTCAGCTTTTCAGAGAGTTAAACTTTTCATATTTCCCGTCATATTGGTGGTCGGTCGGCGGGCGCCACTTGTCCCGCGAAAACACCGCTGACAGTTCGCTGGCAGAATTTCGTTCTTAGCAACAGTACTGAAGTTAAGAAGGATCCCCCTTAAGAACACGCTTGTGCTGTTTAATTAAATTTTATAGTGTAATTGGCTTTGCAAGCCTACCCTCTCGGCAACAAAGACTGTCAGCGTGTCATGAAACAACAACTACTTTCTTTCCCCCAATTATGTTAGGCTACTACCCTCTTCATTCAGCATACTGTCACATAAGGTAGTTCAGACAACTGACATAGTATATGTCTATCTCGTGACTTGTATCATGACTGAATCGTAAAGCGCTCTCTACGTGCGTGTTTACTTAGTGACAGCAGTTCAACGACGGTGAAGTCAGAGATAACAAGTACCTACGGTAGTTTTTATGCGCCCGCGAGACTGTGCGACCCCAAAAAACCCCTGTTTTCATGAAATTGCTTGCCTAGGTCGATGTTATTCTGTGGCAACTACGTTTCTACCACAAGAGCCTCACGGTAGTGGGGTCGCGTAGCAGAAATGCTACGTTGCGGTGATAAACCTTGAATTGTTCAGGCAGTTGCCTTTAGGAAACTTCAGCGAGATCATTTTATTTTGTTTACCTTCAAGTGCTTTAGATCTCCATCCATGCGTTTTCAAGCCTCAGAAAACGTTTATCAGTCAAAAAGACCACAGAAGCATCAAAACAACGTAAAACATACACAGGGTAAACAACTTTTATTGGAATTAGTTATCCTCTTCCTTCATGAAGATGCGATGCTACAAACGTGATCTATTATAATAGCACATCCAGTTTGTATTATAAAATCGCCTTAACGTGATCTCTCACAGAAAAATGTATTCATCTAAGCTGGAAATATAATTAATAATTCTTTAGGTGACAATCACTCAAGTCTATTCAAGTCGATTTTCGATCCCAGCAAGTCCTGATACCGTTCAAATGTTAACCTCATACGTATTCTGTATATCGAAATTTGACCATTATTGTCTGCTTGTGTGAGAGGACAATCGAGCAAGTTTATCAAGCATTCAGTTCACAAGGAAGATACATAATTCGTGGGAGATGTCAATCAATGAATCGATCGATCAGTCAATGATCAATCAATCAATCAATCAATCACAATCAATCAATCAATCAATCAATAATCAATCAATCAATCAATCAATCAATCAAAGAACTTGTCACAACTAGTACGTAATCTAAGAACCGAGACACTAAAACCAACCAGAATTGGCATTATTCGTAAAAAATGGACAATAACATGTTTCGATCGATCATCGATCATCTTCAGTCGCAAGTGTTCGTTACAGTGCGAATTTGAATTTTACAATGACTGCAAAATTCTCGCGCGCTCATTGGCTAATTTTTATTGTCAATAAGCGGACAGACACTGGCAGACACATCAATTTATAATTTATGCAATAATGACACGGTACCGATTGTGAAAGTAGTCTGCCAATACGCGGACAGACACATAATTTTATAATTTATGCAATAATGACGCGATATCGATCGTCAAAGTAGCCTGCGGATCCACGAGGCGATAGCTGAGTGGATCCACAGCTACTTTGACAATGTTATGACGAAATTCATGATCAATACCAGGACAGACGCATGAAAAACTGACATCAATTTGTTAAATGGAACTAGAAAGATAGAGTTAGCTCCGCATGCTTTAGCTCCCTATTTAATTTAGACTGGGATTCACCCAGCGGATATGAGCAGCCTCTTTGAGAAACAACTGGAAACCATTAGGTGCCGTACCTGAAATTGAGAAGCAGCTCTCAGAACAGAGTCCTCGACCTTCTTCAGAGTGTTGCAAATATTGGAAAATGTGAGAAGTACTGTCCCTTCTCAGGTGCTCACGAATGCGCGTCGAAATGTGTCGGAATGTTTTCCCGATGAAACAGGCATTACATCCTGCACAAGTGAATTTATACACTTCACACTGAACATGTTGCGGAACTTAAAATGAAGAAAAAGCGAGCTTAATGTCTAAATCGACGCCAAAACGCTTAACTAGTTTACGTAATCTTCTCTGAGCTTCTGTAAAAAAGGAACCTACGTAAGGTAACTTAAAATACTTTATGGAAACAGAGGATTGAACTTGGTCGCCATTAGTTGGGGACGTCTGGGCTCTAGTAATATACTGATTAAGTACCTGGAAAAAGGTTTTCACAGAAAGGTTTTTTTTCCAGACCAGTTGGCATTATATACAAATGTACTATTGTAGACTAAATAAAGAGCATGAACCTATGACTGTGTTTATCACTTTAAATTGAATGGTCTTCGTAGTTTTCTCAAATTCCTATTTTTTTTCTCTGTGAAGGTTTGCTTAATCGACCAACAAAGTGAGTAGAAAGTAAGATTGAAAATAGTTTGCCCACAAGTCCCTTTATTCTGGCAGTCACGAAATTCGTTTTAAGCTAATCGACTGCAAGATCAGTTATATTAGCATACAATCTTGTGTCGTACTGACTGAGGTTCACATACGTCTGCAAAAGAAAAAAAAAGAGTGTTTTAAGCTCTTACTTGAGTATTTAAGCCAACAACTTTACGCAAAGATTCAAATCATTTCAAACACTCAAGCTAAGAGGGCCAACAACGAGGGAATATGGTAATTCTTGATAATTCACAACTGGCTGTGGAAATGGTAAGAATAAAGCAGGAACATAGGTGCGAATGATTTTCTCTTTGGCAGAGAAAAACTAGGTTTTTCGGCTCACTTATTTATAAGCAAGTGTGCGTGCAGACAAGTACTTCAGCGGGAAACAGCTCGATAAATACCCAGAATCCTCCCTTGATTTCTTTACCTTGTGATTCCTCTCCATATCCTTCATTGTTTTCCTCAGCTTTTCAAATGTAGGTCGATCACTTGGGTCTTTTTCCCAACACTTCATCGTGATTTCATACCTAAGTTCAAAGATTCTCATTTCAGTATTAGTAGGGAATTTACTGAAAAGCGATTAAATTAATACTCATTACCACAATGAGAAAAAGAAGTCAAAAAAAGTCATTTACAGTTTGTTATCCACATGTCTTGGCTTAGGCATTCTGTATCCTTTCTGAATTTTATCCGGAATAAGTCTAGCGTTTATGTCTGGGTATGGAGATCCACCTATGGGTATAACGTTGCAGTTTCAAATACACTTGAAACCATAATGGAATTTTCATGGATAGCAACATTTCTTTAAAATCTGTAGCTAGTTATGCAGATATTTTCAAGGCATCTTTTTGTCATGTCAGTCCTCAGAAGTAACACTTACCTACTGTTAAGATTTCGTAGAGAAGAACGCCATAACTCCACCTTCAAAAAAGAGCAAAAGCAAATGAACATGTATCGGAAAACAACATCAACAACATAAATACTTTTGTCCTTTGGCCATTTCAATTTTAACAGGAAAAGAAAACAAACAGCGCTTACAAACATTTTCATTTTATACTTGACGTTTCGTATGTTGCAACATACATCATCAGAAGTGAAAGTTAAAACTGTTACACAAAATTTTAAAAATCTAGAGCGAGGCACTGGTGGCTAGTTAAAAAGTGTGATAACAAAATCGTAACTTCCGGTAGTTGATACTTCGGGAAGAAATTAATAAAGAAAAAGCTTCTCACTACCAATGTTTTCATTATAAGAGAGGGTTTTAAGTCACTGATTAATAGCGTTTCTTTAACAACGCTATTAATCAGTGACTTAAAACCCTCTCTTGATGAAATAGCGTTTCTTTAAATTAAAGAAACGCTATTAATCAGTGACTTAAAACCCTCTCTTAATGAAAACATTGGTAGTGAGAAGCTTTTTCTTTATTAATTTCTTCCGGAAGTATCAACTACCGGAAGTTACGATTTTGTTATCACACTTTTTAACTAGTCACCAGTGCCTCGCTCTAGATTTTTAAAATTTTGTGTAACAGTTTTAACATCAGCAAGCTTAAACAAGAATCACCTGAAGTAAAGAGCTCAAATTCTTGGAGATAGCTACTTGGGTCGGCTGCAATACGGAATCGGAATTGGCATTAATCAGTCCCAAAAGGGAAAGTTTGACTGTGTGTTAAGGTAATTCCCTTGAAATTGTTCTACTATCAAACTTTTTTGGAAACTTGGCATAATTAACATTCATGATATGAACATTAAAAAAATGCAATAAAAAAATGGGGTCACCGTACTTGTTTACGTGTCAGCAAGCTCTTAAAATGGGGTATTTTTACTGTTTTCGCGTTAAAAATTCGAATCACCTTCATACAGAATTAAGTCTTGGTTACTTCAAGGAAACAAAATTTTATTTTGAAAATAAAGCTTCTTTTATTTACATAAGCAGTATGCTTCATTTACGCCGACTTTGATTCCGTGGTTGTGGGAATAGTGCACTTTTTGGGACAGTTCCGTGGTTAGCTTGAAGTCCTCGCCTTGGGTAAAATACACCCAGTACGGAACTGTTTTCCAAAAAAAATTCATATTCTACTATCAAACTTTTTTCTTCTTCAAATACGTTCTTTATTAGACTGTTCTTAGCAAATACCTGAAAAAAAAAATCGGGGGTCACCGTGCTCGTTTGAGAGAAAAGGAGCATTTATTTCGTTATCGGGTTTAGTTTGAGCGAAATCTCTTACGTTTTGTATGCGCATGTGCTCATGTGCGCGCGCTAATGACGCGAAAATCGTGCGCAGTAGGGATGCGCAATGCAATACTAAGGAATTACCTTAAACAAGCATACTTACACGTCACTTTGTGTCGTGTATACTCCGTAAAACAAGGCCTCATATGCAGTCCACTTAACAGGCAACCGTCCCTATGAAGTCAAAACCATCTTTAAAGAACTAATAATAATAAACTTTATTCAAAAACAATGGCAATAGAATTACTGTGTTTTTACAAATGTAGTATATAGTATATGTATATATATAATAATAATAATAAAGTGCATATATAATGTAATAATAAGATCTAAAAGTTACTATAGTCTTAGTGCTCTTGGGACAAATGATTGCTGGTGTCTCACTGTACGTGATAAGGGCACTTGATTACATTTTTTGTGTCTGAGATTATAGCTATGATCAGATTGTTGAAATAAGTGTTTAAAAGTATCGCTCCTCGTCATCCGTTCCAGCTCGTTTTTGGTAAGGTTGCTTCTTCTACTTGCTAGTGTTTCGAGGGCATCTTTTGGAAGGCCGAGGATCTTTAAACAACGGTCCTGTACTCTTTGAAGCTCCAGGGAAAGATAGTCAGGAATACCTCCCCAAATAGGGCACGCATACTCAAGCAAAGGTCTGATTTTTGTTGTGTAGGTCGCGAGGCCAACTTCATCAGGAAGATGAGCTTTCTTGCATGCCCTAATATGATAGATACGTTTGTTAGCTTTCTTGAGTACACTTGAGATGTGTGAGTTCCATTTGAGGTTGTCCTGGATTACAACACCTAGCAGTTTGAATTCTGTTTCTCTGTCAATCACCATATCGTTAATGCATAAGTGAGGAGGGTTATCACTGAACTTTAGAGAATGTCATCATACAACAAGAAAAATATCTGGCAGCCTCTTAAGGCCTTTTAATACCTAGCAGCCTTTTAAGCCTTTTAAGTCCTTTTCAAAATAGCAAAGATGGCACAAACCAATTATGGTCGGTCATAGTACAAATTAACTTCGCGAACTAAAATACTGTTGTAACTTTACCCGACTTGTTTTGGTATAAATATCATCCTGTTCCACATTCCTCGCCATCCCAAAATCTGTCACCTTACATCTCTCTCCTTCACCAACGAGAACATTTCTCGCTGCCAAGTCCCGATGGATTATCTATCGGAGGAATTGTGTAAGGACGTGCATTACAAAGAGGAGTATCTTAATCGACAAACATAACTCCACCAACAGTAAAGGACAAAGTACAATCAATGGGTCCATGACTGAATAAGCTCGATCATATTTATCTACAACTTAGTGGATCAGACTGTAAGATTTGCAATATTCCGGCAATCTATGCCATTTTAATATCGCATTTCGTGGTGTATATCTTCAAATTTGTCAACTACAATGAGCATCAAGGAAAGAGGTCCAATAAAACAGAACAGTATGAAAATTAAAACCCATCCCGTCTTAGCAAATGACAAATGACAGAGCGAGTTTTCAACTCGGGACATCCGCATACGATATTAAGTATCCAAACCATTGGACCACAAAACCTCCTTACAATAATTGAGAAAACTTTCTCTTTCAGGACAAACCTTTTTCGAAGTCAAATAGCACATCCCATCAGCAACCTGCCAAGCGAATTTCATCAACTGTTCCGCTGTCAGATTGGTCTCCGGTTTTTCATCCGGGTTCTTATAGTAAGTGTCGTTCAGTCCTCGGCTCTTTCTCAGGTATCCCAAGAGGTCCCCACAGGGAACATATTCAATCAAGACCATTATTGGATCTGTAGAAAACAAGTTCCCTAGAACTAAGCGTGTTTTTACCTAATCCAGAGGTCTTCTCTTAAAATGATACCCAATACAATTTAGTGCCATTTTTTATACTTAACAGAACTTGAACTGGTCTTTGTCGCTAAGAATCAATGTATTCACCTACTTAAATATTGCTGGTTCGCGTTGTGATACACTTGGAAAGTTCGAAACGTTCTCAAGACATCCGAATTCACGTTTCTATCCCTTTGATGCTTCTCTTAAGCTTTCCCTCCTTTATCCTGACATTTTCCATCCATATTTGTCCCTCGGATCAACACCAGAGAAAGGTGACCAATTTGCTAAATACGTAAAAGCACATAACAGATCAGTTTTACCACTTCCGGTGACACATCCGATCAGCTTGATTACATGAGGATGGGGTTTCAATTTTTTCATCAGCTCTAATTCTGACAACAAATCCTTTCTATCTGATGGAGGAGCATTAGCTAGAAGAAAAGGAATAGAAACCGCCAGTGGATATGCAGTTGACTCGGGATGATCACAAGAATTATCGGTATAAGAGAAAAAAAAAAAGACTTGTGGTTTTGAGGTTTGTTCAACGAAGCCACTAAAATAACTATCTAAGAACAGGGAAAATGAGGTTTGTGTAGATGGACTAATGCACGACTCTTGTTATTGAAGCAAGTTTAATTTAAAACAGAAAGACGGCAAGGCCATTGGGAGAAAAACATATACAGAAAAACCCGCGTATATAAGAACCTAGATTTTTCAAACTTAGCCCAAATAGGTTCTTATAGAAGTGAATTGGTATTTAGTGCGATTTTAAGCTACTTAGGTTCTTAAATGGGTTCTTTATTTGATAGGGGCACTAGCGATCAGCACAGATAACTACTACAGGGCATATGTCATATGAAATATATTCCTGTATTAAATAATTATATAGAATACAGTTCAGACTAGCGGTTCCATATTGGAAGTGAAGTGCTACCTAGAGAAAGATGGTAAGCGTGAGACATGAAGATATCACATGGTATTGGAGATGGTTGGAAAGATATAGAAAATTAATGTCGTAGAATTTAAGCAAGTTTGAAGTGGAATTCTTTTGTATTTTTTATTTGAGCGTTGGTTTTTATCTTGACGCAAGCGTTTTTGAAACTTCGAAGTTTGCCCTTATTTTTGAAGGTATTAGTTTCTAACAGACGCAAACACACAAGAGTAATATTAACTTTAGCGATTTATTTTTACTGTTGTATTTGATTTTTTTTACTCATTGTAGATTTCTACTACTTGCAATAAATTCTGATGAAAGAATTGTCAACAATATTTATTCTTCTGATAAACTGCTATAAAAACCTTCGCTAACCTGATGAATACTTCCCGAAATGCTTAAATTTACACCTGCCATGACAAGCTACTGAGTAACTTACACTTTCGAGTAAGAATCTTTCCTTCGAACGCTTCCCTTTGCGTAAATGATTTCGAAGATATAATACTCCCTTCGAACGCTTCCTTTCCCATCAACAAACAATAGATTATGAGCAATCGCAGATTCAAGTCTAAAACATAAATTCACCAATCGCAGACTTTCTACTCATTGGGACCTGGGAACTGCTAACAAACAGATAACCTAAAGTCGAGATATCAGGGCAGAAATAGGAGGCTGCCCTGTGCAGGCAGCAATAACCATGCAGTAAATTTATATTCCCAAAGTACTAGCATGCATGTCTTTCATGTTGCATTTTCTATTAAATGCTGTGTTGCATTTCATATGTGCCTTCAGTTTTGTAAAATAAGAACCTATTAACAATTTTAGGCTAAATAGATTCTTATAAAAAGGGGGCTTTAACATGAAAATTTTAGACTAACAGGTTTTTAAATTTTAGATTCTTATACGCGGGTTTTTACTCTATGATTTATTCATAGTATTCATACACATTACCCTCAAAGCAAGCAATTCATTGTTTCCATTCCGGGGTTTAAAAAACGAGTATGAACAAATCACTGAGCTCTCGACTGAGCTACGTCGCAACCAACCTTTCAGCATTTTTATCGCTACCGTTGTTTCCTCCTGATTGGCTTGTAAGTTTTTTACTCTTCCCTGGGCAACCTGAGAAAAGGCTCCTTTACCAATCATTTTGATAACGTGAACGTCTTCGCGACTGACTTCCCAGCTTCGCCCTGACGGATGAAGTGGCATGTAGTATCCCCCTCCTGCAACTGAAGTTGCGTAGGTCACTGCCTCGTTCGTGTTTGAATCGCTGCGAAGTTCTATGTTGTCTTTCACTTCCACAGATACTGGATTCTGGTCATGATTAAGCAATGAAAATGACAAAAAATGACGAACCAGTAATTGTCAGATCTGTTGCAATGTTAAGGGTTTCCGTTTCCTATAACGTCCATCCCTATCCCCATGTTTTGCTTTGTACATTACACGACTAACAGAAGAGAATTGTGAAGAATTTACGAGCCAGGAGGATCGTCGGAACATTGTTGACAGTGCACGTGGTAGTGTCGAGGTGAACCCCTTCATAAAAAGCTTATTCGTACTGTGTTCACTCAGTTTAAGGGCGATATTTCGCAAAAAATACACTACGACAGGCTGGATATACAAAGCCAAGAGGCTGACTGCAGTCGAAGGCAACCCGAAGGTTCCTTTTTCTTAGCTTCTACAGTAACTCACGGCATCTACCGTGACTCACTGCAGGGGTGGGAGCCACTCCTAGCCCGTTGCATGCACAACTTGTCCCTAGTAATACTGGTACTCATTTTACCCACCACGAATGGATGGAAAGCTGAGTGAACTTTGGAACGCACGAGTTGGGATTCGAACCCGGAGCGCTGGAATTCAGTCCGCAAGCGATACCCACTACGCTACGCACGCTCCTACATTCAATCATTTAATCATTTTTTAAGACAGAATTCACCTTCCCGGCAAACATAGCCTTTTAACACGGCTTTATTTTCAACTTACCAAAGTTATAAGATCCCCACATCTTGGACAAGGACGACGGCGCATTTTCCAGATCCCCACGGATAGAACAATAATGATGATGACCAGAAAAATGACGAATGAGTTGTAAACAGAATGCAATATAGTACAAGAACCTGACACGAGGGAAACACGAAAACACTTGTTATTCAGTTTAAGGGAGAAAACCTTTTTTTAAACGATTTATTGTATTATTCCGTTATGTAAGTGAAAGCTTGTTCACCTTTCTGACCTTTCTGACCTTCAGGAGGCTTTTGACTGGCTAAGAAAAAGAAAGAAAAAACTTGATTGCAGTTACTTCGCCACGGAGTAATTTCAATTGATTCAGTGGGGTTAGCTGATATACATCGTTTGACACCACTTACCTAAGATCGCTGTCACATCTTTCGTGACGAAAACTTTTGAAATGTCAACATATCAGGCGTTCTTTATCTCCATTGTCGTCTTTAAGTTCTACATGTATATTTGTTTTTAATGCAGTTACAACTATTAAAGCGAAGACCTACATTAACAGTTACACGTACCTCCGTCATCAGGCAATTTAATTGTCTTGATGTTCTCTTTAATGACAGAGCTTTCGCCATATTTGTTAGTTGCGGTAACCACAATTTCGTACGTCTTTACTTTCTCCAATTGGACAACGAATACACGGTTCGATATGTCTTTTATTTCCGCAACTTTTGTCCACTTCTGATCATTTACATTTCTTTTGTAGATGGTGTATTGAGTTATGGCTGCTCCATTTTCTTCGGGTTTATTCCATGTAAAGGTTATTTTTTGATCTGCTATATCAGCCTTGACAATAACTATTGGTTCTGGAATATCTGTCGATTGAAGTATACAAAGGGAAAGTAACCAAAGCGAGAAACAACTGACATAAGCAAAAGCATCACCACCCAACCCTATATATACTGGGCCTATCACCAAATTTCTGTACCGGTGTGATTTTCGAGCGATGAAGCTCTCCAAACCTTGAAAAGACATTTTGGCTAGACCGCTACATTAGACCCACAGTCCAGAAATTAAACCCCTTTGAGGAGCGAGACAGCGATATCCTGTTCTTGTACTCACTGTGAAGCCCTGTAATGTCAATAAAGACATAATTTAAGACGCAAAAGAATGCCATTACATTCATAATTATTCTTAGATGACTTTCTCAGGCATTTATATGTTTCACACTACCGTCATCGCGCCTGTGAAAGAGCCAGGCAAAGTATTGGTAACTCAAAACGTGCAGACCTTGTTGATAATGTAAGATAACAAAACTTGAACATGGCTATACGTAATGGCAACACAAATACGGCGTTGTTTCACCAACATCCCCGCAAAACCTCAATCTATCCTTGTAGAAAAGGAAAGGAAAGAAGCATTATTTGAGTGTCTAATCGTTTAAGCGCTGGAGCACTAATTGGGGACACTGTAAACTGAAATTAACAATTAACGCAAATAAAGCAAAATGTTGGTTTTTGAGGAGAGGGGAAACTGGAGTACCGGGAGAAAACCGCTTTGATATGATCAGAGTAGGGAACCATCAAACTCAATTCGTACCCTTTCCATGCTCTTTTATACCATGTCATCCTCATTTACAATTCGTTGGTACTCTATGTGCTGTGTGTGGGAGGCGCGGTGGCCTCACGGTTAGTGCGCTCGACTCCGGATTGAGTGGTCCGGGTTCGGGTCCGGCCGGGGACATTGTGTTGTGTTCTTGGGCAAGACACTTTACTCTCACGGTGCCTCTCTCCACCCAGGTGTATTAATGGGAACCGGCGAATGGACTGGCATCCCATCCAGGGGGGATTAGAAATACTCCTAGTCGCTTCATGCTACACAAACCGGAGATAAGCGCTGGCCTGATGGGCCTTGTAGATTCGTAAGCAGACTTTACCTATGTACTGTGTAATGGGTGCTTTGCTGTTTTGCAGTTCACTCTAAAATACTTGTTAGTACAATTTGGCGTTCCATACTTAAATGAGGTATTATGATTTAAACGGATTCACAGTTTGACGCACGAAATACATTAAAAATCACTTCTCAACGGAGGCTCCTTATTTTCCGTGAAAAGCAGTGTAAATTTTGGAAATACTCCCTTATTCACAGAAGCACAAATTTTCAGTTCTTGAGAGCATTTTCGTTTAACAAGGATACCATTTTTTGACTCCATAAACAGTGCAAAAGGACTTTGCAATATACAAGCATATAACCACTTTGTAAAACGTGAGCCCAGTTCGTAACAAGACAAAATATATATTCGTATTCCTGAAACTTTCACCTCTCATCTCTATAAAAATTAAAAATTGAATTGTGTCCGGGATTTTCCGAGGTTAAAATATTTTTTAAACCGACGTTTCGACCAGTTTTACTGGTCTTCTCCAAATTGTTTAAAAAAACGTTATCAATATGGCGGATCTGTAAAAGATTCCTTGTGCCTGCCAGAATACTGTGTATGTAGGAAAAACATGGCGCCTTTTCCAAACATGGAAGAAGGAACACATGGACAAATTCAGACTAACAAATGAAGATCTTCATACAGGAAACACTCTATCGGCCAAAAAACGGATGGGCAAAGAAGACGAAGGCCAAACTGGTGTTGACTGGGGAAACGCAGAGATCGTAGTAAGAGAGAGAGGGTTGAAGCAAAGAAAAGTTCTCGAAGTAATTGAGTCACTACGACAGAAAGATCACGGAATGAGAGTCCTTAACAATTTTGACCACGTTGAAACATGGAAACCAATGCTAACGTTCTTCTTTGATCGTGAAAAAGACTGTAGTAGACAGTGAATAACCGTAAGAGTAAAAGTACTTGACAGGTCTCCGACTGCATTTCCCGCGCATTTTGATATCATTTACACGTCGTGTAATGATCACAATACGTCATGTGCAGTGACCAAGCTGAACGACCAAAAACGATCCGCCATATTGATAACATTTTTTAAAACAACCTGAAAAAGACCAGTAAAACTGGTCGAAACGCGTTTTTAAAGGCCCACCTTCAGCCGACAGGCATTGCGTGCCGCGAAGCTGAGATTTATTCAATAGCCCTTTTCACGGTTAGCATTACAAGGTAATCTAACGTGGATGCGAGGCAATTTCGGGTTAAAACTACAAAATAGCCCGAAATTGCCTCACATACATGCTTTATTATATTGTAATGCAAATGAGAAAAACTAACCGTGAAAAGGGCTACTAGATCGCTACGATAAGCAATGCGAATTTCCCTTACAAAAACAAACGGTCACAAAGCCAGTCGGTTGAAGGTGGACCTTAAAAGGATATTTTAACCTTGCAAAATTCCCGCAAACAATTCAAATTTTATTTTTTACAAAATATATAGAGTGATTTTTATCTACCTCCTAACACAACAAGTTTTCTGATATTCTTTCCTTCTGGCAAACTCTCTCCATACTTGTTTGTGGCAGTCACTGCAAAGTCATACACCTTGTTCTTCTCCAATTCCACAACGACTTGACGCCTTGAAAGGTCCTTGATTACTCTTATTTTTTTCCACTTTCCTACTGTCTTATCGCTATTTACAATACGTTGGTAGACTGTGAACTGTGTGATGGGTGCTCCATTGTTTTCCGGCTCGTTCCACTTTACTGTCAGACTAACGTTCCTTGTTTCAGAAGGCAAACCTATAATTTCCACGGTGGCTGGGGCACCTTAAACATGATGGAAAATTTTAAAAAAATTCACACTCAAGCTTAATGACAAATAAAATTCATTTGAAGAGTTACAATTTTAAGGTTGACGTTATCCCTCGAAAACAACGCCTAAGACAGAATGCCGCTTATTATTTTAAGAGATCCTTCTTTGCATCAATCATTTTCGCAGTGCAAGTATTATTACCATCAGAGTTCACCGCCGTAAATCTAGGAGTGGGAAATTCACTTTGCGTAAATAACGTGGTGCTCTACTAAAGGGCCATTTAATATGTTTTATCATTTGCCCAACATTTCTTCGACAAAACTTGAACAGATGCTGCAAAACATTTGGAGTGACAAATAAACTTGGGAAGAGTGCATTCAAACGATCCGAATAGCGTTGTATGAGTCTAATAAAGCAACAAATGATCATGATCTAGAGGAAACAGTTGTGTACCCAGATGGCAATTGGAAAAGCTATTGTGAAACGCAGAATTCAAGCGGTCTTAAGTATGTTTAACATTTTCAAAAATAACAAACAATTGAACTCTGTGAACATGATTCAACTCAGTGTGAAGCAAGGCCTCCACTCTCTTATGGTTTGAGCGACGTAAATGACCTGTTTAAAGTGGACCTTAGAATGTACCTTCGTACTTAGTCGTCACTTTCTTTTCATTTGCAGCTCCTTGAAACGCCTTATTCGTGGCTGAGACCCTCAGGGTATAGGTTGTGCTTTTGTTGAGACTGTCAACAAAGTATTCCCTTACGGCAGCACTTGTGGTCTCTTTCAGAATGACATTGTCACCATGTAGTATGACCAAATTGTACCCTGTAATAGGACTTCCCCCATCATCAACTGGTGTAGTCCATTTTATGATCAATGAAGACGCACGGATGTCATTGTCATTTGCTGTGAGGTTTGGAGACCCTGGTGGCTCTTTGAAAAAAGATAAAATAAACAATATCACTGTATAAAATACAGGGTGCAGTCAAAAACGGCTTAGTTAAGGGACAGGACTGCTTTGTGGAAATTTTGAACAGTTCTCGCCTTACTGTCTGTGCCATATTGCATTCAATTAGAAGTCACAGCTACTCCAGTGCAGAATAGGTCAGCCACTGCAACATATTTCTTCTGCCCTCTAAATAAGCGATCCCGAAGACTTCAAGACTTTTCAGAAGGGAGGGAAAGCCTATAAGCAAACTCCAGGGTTCTGAAATCTGCGCTCCCTATTTTATGGCGGGCTAATGGCTAGGGTACAAAAATGGGCATATATTTAGTTTTTCTTTAATTTAGCAATGAGAAAGCTGTTGTTTGAACGAAAATCCTAATAATTCATTTTCTACGGGCAAATAAATTACCTTAAGCCCACAACACATTTAAGAGCCCAGAAAAGCCTCACGATGCAGTTGGTTAACAACACAACACTAATAAACTTGAACCCTTCCTAAAACAATGCTTTTTCTCTGGTTCAGTAGCATTACATATTAAACCGAGCAAAACAAATAATGGAAAATTTTATGTACAAAACTCTATGTACATATTTTTATAATTGCTTACTTATTTGGTTCAATCTCACCCAGCGTGTAGCAGCAGCACCAACTACGTTGCTGGCTTCACAAGTATAATTTCCAAAATCTTGATAATGGATCATCTTTGCATCCACTGTGTTCTCTGTGGATGTTACTTTTCTTAGTTTAGTTCCGTCTGGTTTCGTCCAAGTGATTGATGGGGTAGGAGAACCATCTGCCACACATTTTAGTTGGACTCTTTGTCCAATCCAGGACTGTTTTGTTAAGGGAGTCATTGAGGTTATGCTTGGTTTATCTGTCAAAATAATTATTGAAGAAACAATGCAAATGGCAGAAATGATTGCGTAGCAAATAGAAAATTACAAAAACGAGATACAACAGGTAAGAGGTACACTCAATCACGCAAAGATTTGGACACCATAAGGCACCCAATATCTTAAAGTATTAACGGTGAAAGGTCTATCCCACGGATATTACAATGCTTTATAAACCAAACGCCACCGTCAGATTCAAACCACACTAAGGCAAATTTAAATATGCGTGTGATGATCCGTTTATATCGTTCTTAGATATAATTGAAAGTACAATAATTATATCATTAAAATACCTGGCAAAATGTGTTGGTTACCATACAAACTGGTAGGAACGGTTAACGCTGTCATGTGCACGAGTTGTCAGTATTAAGATAAGAAATAAAAAAAAAAAGAAATAGCAAATAATGATAATATCTGAGGCCTACTGGAGATTATTGATAAATAAATTCAATAAGGTGTCTGATGGCCAAATATATATTGCATTAGTAACAATGCAATGCCACTTTACCCTCACATACTTGTAAATAATTATATTTTTCGCCCCTTTTTTTCAGGATTTGTATTTGTTCATCAAAAGGACAAGAGGCAGTGTGTATGGATTTACCCTGTGGTGTTGCTGTTTTGCATGTACACTGCAATTTTGAGATCTAGAAGAGGGTTTTGTCGGCTATCTACAATATCCTTGTACGACGTGTTGGGACACTTACACCTTTCTACCATCGAAAAGAGAAAAGCACAGAACACCCTCTCTTTTTACTTGCCATGTTCTCTTACCCTACTCTCCCTGAAAATGCTAGGTTTTTGGGTTACCACAGATTGCCCATGAAGTCAACATTAGGGGACTGGGGAGTTGTTTAGGAGCTCAATCTTTTACTACGTCAGCCTAAATAACCGAGAAACAAACAGCATAAAGACAAGACGTCCAAATGTTGACATGAAAAATTGTAGGTAATACAACAGCTTTTAGTTTTACGTTTCACGATGTACCTTATTATCAAAGTTATATTATTTGATAAATTTGTGTAAGGTAGATATATTTTAATTGAGCACTCACAATGAACAGTTATGAAGACATCTTTGGAAACTGGGTTTCCAATGCCATTATTGGCAGTGCATCTGTAGCCGCCTTCATCCTGCCTTCTGATGTTAGTAAGGGGCATAGAGACAACTCTGTTATCCCATAGTCTTGTCCAGGTGGTGTTGGGAGATGGGTTACCACTGGTTGTGCAGTTAAGTGTTAAGCCATTTGCCTCATTCACTGTTTGATTAGCAGAGATGCCAACGATGTTTGGTGGACCTTAAAAATCAAGATATGGCAAACTTTCGTTTATCATTAATCACATCATAGTTGAGTGTTCTGATACAATTAAAATTCGGCAAGGGTGCAAAACGTGCAAATGAAGCAAGGGCCACAATTTTTTTTTTCTTCGGCAGGTGATAGACATTTTCCCCAGTGTTGTTGAAGGATGAAATCTTCCCAGAATCTCTATCGTGGTTAACGATTCCTTTTTAGCTCTGTTAAACACAGTAGCTGTGGCTCCATGCATGCCTTCTGTTCCAGCTTTTAGTTTTCTGGCTCGTTGCTGGTTTTCGTGTAAATGCCTCAACAGCATTGGAAATAAGTATGGTTAGTTGTTTCTATGTAAAACTGTGCGCATCAAATTTCCTTGCTTTTACCTCTTGTTTTAAGTAGTCAATATTTGGCAGTTGTTGTTTTATTAGAAGTTTTGGTACGTAGAGTCTACTCAATGATACGGAGGAAGGGGGGGGGGGGGGGGGGGGGGGGGGGGAGGGATTCTGTGCACTGTCTTCAACCTTCTTCAACATGTATAGACCGGAGCTACATGACATCTGAAATGATACACATACACGGCAAACCAAGGAATTATTATCTCTCCTATAAATGATCAGTTTGTGGAACTGAAAATCTTTTCCACCAAGAAAAAATCTAGAAAATCAGTCGAACAGTTAATTCAATGCTGCCTCCGGATGCACAGCTGACGACACCTTGCCTGGAAATGTTAAAAAATCAAAATTTGCTGAGGAACAAAGTACATCTTAGTAGGTGAAGCGTTGAACATATTAAGTGACCCACAAAGAGTGCACACACCTACCGGTGAATTACACCATCAAATGCACAGAAAATTGTGAACTCTAAAATTAATTGTATTGTACTCAAATATTTGAGCAATAGCAAAGCGCAAAATGTGCCAAGATTTTAAGATTTTTAATAAATTGTAACATGAAAGGCAAAATTAAGGACACGATTTCTGAACATTTTGGAGGTGGGCTTAAAAGTGTTCACCAGCCTCCAGCTTAATGAAAAAAACAATGTTTAAGAAAATGCAATGTCATTTCTATAAGAAAAGTTATTATTTTGTTTGCCAAGGGAAGATCAAATCCTCCTGTTACTCTAACATTTTGTGGTGACTTTTTTGGCAAGTTTACACATGGTGCATAACCTGAATCAATTGATAGAGTTTGCAATTTGGCGAGCTTCACAAACGTATGTGAATAAAATTTACTAAACTGATTTTGGTTTCATTGGTGAAGAGAATTCTTTGAATTAAACGCACATGGTAGAACTGTATGTTTTCCTTGTGATTACTGTTACCACCTTAACTGTCTGACTCCTGACATTTGCTTTGCTGGGCAAGCTCCGCTTACACTAACTTGCAAATTTTGAACGTTCTTTCCCCTCAAGAAAATTTTGCCATCAATGTCATAAACAAGTAAGCATAATTTATGAGCCCGCACGCATTTAAGGAATAACTTACTTGTATGTTGGAATAGACGTTTTGTGGCTAAAGTTAGGTATTCAAACCATTAGCAACCTTATGGATGATAATGGCTAATTTATATCCTTCAATGCATTTTAAGCAAAATGTGGTTTAAGTCATGACAGATAAAATTCTAAGAATTATAGAGAGTTTACCGACCTAATACTAAGAATTTTGTTTCAAAAGTAGAAAAGGCAGCTCTCGTAGGAGTCAAGGAACACAGGTGGAACTTCAACTGCATTCACTGCTGAAAACCAGAGAAACTTTAAACAAGTTCTCAACGGCTTTTTGTCAACAAACCATTCACGTACACCAAAAAATAGGAATGTAACAGCCATTATCATGGATAAAAATAAATCGTCTTGTTACAAAAGGGGGTTGTTGCTCGATCAGATTTAACTGCAGAAAATGCATCGTTTTATTCCATAACACACCTAAATACAAATCAGACTTTCACAGGAACGTGCATATCTAAAACTTTTCCTGTTACGAAATGAAAGGGAAAACATTCAGATCGTCGCCATACATTAGCAAAGATGAAATGTCTATGCCGACCGGTGTCGTTTTTTCAGTGTAGTCATGATCATGTGCTTGATCCTGATTCCTGATTGTGGTTGCGACAGATTGTACCCAATGTGGTGCTTACTGAACATGATCTTGGTTTGGGTTTCCACCCCATTTCCCACATGTTCCTTGGGTTTGGTTTCAGATATACCTTCAATCAGATCTGAGATTGCGAATTCCGTAAGCGGCCTTGAAGCCCTCTTATGGGAATGAGTTTTTGATCTTTCTCTTCTCTCCTCAATGCTGGTCATTTCCAAATTTGGTGAGCCCACTTTTGGCTGGAGGTGACGGGTGCTTACCATTTATCCAAATAATCCGGATGAAATGATCGTTGCATAAAGGTAAGCGATTTTCCGAATTTAATGACCAACCGGATGAGAATGGCGCTTACCATTTACTACACAGCATTCCATCCCGCATATTTTACTCGATCTGGTGAGAAAGGCCCTGGAAACGGAACGATTCTCGCAAATGGTAAGGGCATTTCCCGAATTCCATTCAGAGGAAAAAGAGGACTACCTCTGGAGGTTGTCCACAATTTCCGAAAAGATTTTCCGGAAAATTGCCTTTCCATTTGACCTCAAACCGAAATTTCCGGGGTTTTTTGGGCTAAATGGTAAGCACCCGACATGTAGCCATTCGAATTAGGTCCCATAGTCCTTGCTGAGGGCTGTTTCTGTATAATACAAGGGCTAGATGAAGATCATCAACCGGAGATTTCTTCAATATGTTGTCTGCCACTTTCACAGCAGATGCCACCCTTCAATTGCTTCTACCACAGCATAGAGAGTATTTTACTTGAGCGAAACTGACGGGGTAGCGTTAAAGCAGGACGTGGAGAGACGGGTCATAAAAGGGCAGAACATTTGCTTCGAAAATGAGCTTTTTTGTTGCAATGAATGAATTTTTGTGGTAGTTTGGCCATACAAATGCTCCATCTTGCTTAGCCAGTTCTCTAAGGGATATGGTGAAAGCGAACTCAACTTGTGCATTGATAACGTTTGTTTTGCGTCCATGTACTTTGTGCAGGTATGTGAAGAACTTGTCTCCAGGTTTTGGATAGGTTGCCATCGATATCTTCCTGCTATCTGCTGCAAATGCCTACTCATCTGTTTTTTTTTTTCGAATAGGCTTACCTGCTGTTGCTGTCCAATGATCCGAAAATTGTTGCATGATATCTTGCTAGCAGGGCAGTGGGATTCCATGAAATTTGTCCAAAGAAAAAACAACGTGACAAAACATAGACACCTTCACACATTTTTTGTCTACAGTAGGTTGATTTTGGTTGGTATGCCTAGGTCTCTCGCAATCTTAGACTTAAAGCCCCTGAAAAACTCAAACCCCTGGGTGATTCAAAGACACAAATACCCGAAAAATTCACACCAAAAGTGTCTTGAAAAGTCGGGGCCAAGAAAATACCAACCTAGATTGCAGCAATAAATAAATGCAATGCAAATTACATGCTTTTAAATGAATATTGCTAAGTCTTAAAGTTATTGCGGTGATGAGCTTTAGCATCAGTGAAACGAAAGCTTGAAGGCAATCTAAACCCACGACTTCCGTGTTACTAGAGCAGTACTCTACCAATTGAGGTATCAAGGCAGAAGATTAGAATTACGTTACTCACCCTCGACAACTAACTGCACATGGTCAGATATCGTGATACCAGGCGACATTGGAGACAACGTGCAGACATAAAATCTTGTATCATCCGTTTTAAGCTTATGGAGAGTAAAGATGACCAACCCGTTTGTACGGCTTCCAGTTACTCGTCCCACATATGCTACTGGGGTTGTAAATGACCCTGGCTGCCCAGTCTTCAGTAGTGAAAATAGAATTTGATTGTCATCAAGTAAAAGTGGATCATCTGCTCGTGAGACGCCCCACTTAATCAAACCAACATTCCCGGTGAAACTCCAATTGAACTGCAAAGAAGAGCCAACAGATCCCCTGACTGTCCTCCCTTGATAAGGGGAAATGAAACTTAAACCACCTGTAAAAGAAATAAATACAAATATCTGACTAGGAATACATAAAGTAAACAATGTTTCTACTTTATGAGAGTTCTTATCCTTCACTAATAATAATGATGAAAAGCTTGGTTTTATCAAATGACTTTACAACTGAAGGTGGAATTTCCGCCGTGATTATTGGCGAAGGGCTAACACTCGAAACGTGACCATTCTATCTTTTCACTGTGGTAATTCAACCTTTATCGCCTCGATAAAAAATAAATAAATAAAATTCTTCCAACGATGTAAAGCACCACACTTCCTTTGGAATAAATCCCTTCATTAATAATTCCCACTTTTGTTCAAGACTATGAAAACTGACTTTTTAAAGCATAAATGGTAAGATATTACTAAACCACAAAACAGCGAGACGAAACACCAAAACACCATGTATGACCTAGCATAAATTGAAAACTCACCGACAAAGTTTGGATTTGAGATGAAATATCGTTTTAGGCCTAGTTAGGCCTAAAACAATATTTAATCTCAAAATCCAACCTTTGTCGGTTACTATTCCATGTATGGTGGGGCCATGCTTGGTGTTTCGGTGTTTCGCGGTTTACTAATTTCCGAAATGGTAAAGTAGAACGATAAAATCTGGCTTTTACATTTTTTCAGACGATGTCAATAACTAAAGGTAAGACTAAAGATACATGGGGCGTTTTCCATTTACAAGAAATTCCGGAAAGTCCGGTTGGGATGTAAATGGAACACACGTTTATGGTTCGTTCCACTGGAAAATTTCCGGAATAAACGGAACTTGTGAAAAGGTAGTCCTGTTTTCCCGTTGGAAACTTTCCGATGGAAATGTGTGTTCCATTTACAACTATTGAAAGGTCTTACCACTTCCAGGCTATGAACGGCCACATTTTTAAATTTCGGCGCGTAAAATCGAAAATCATTGGGTGGCGAACGGACCTGAGTTAAATGGAACACGTTTTTCACCCGATGGAAATTTCCGCCGAAATTTCCGGAAATTTTTTGTAAATGGAAAACGCCCATGGAGTATACAAGTTGGCATTAACGGAAGGAATTTAAAGTGTATGTGCAGTTTTTTTTTTATTTGTTTGATTAAATGTACCCATTGTCCTGATAACAACTGCAAAAAAAGGTTTTTCTATTTCGATTTTTCTTCTCCTTGTTTTGGCCTTTAAAAGACGCAGCATTTCATTTCCGGCTGGGTGCAAAACCGCGCGAATACAGAAGGGGTAGTGGAGACGATTGTGACGTTTCGGGAACGTTTGTTTATATCTCTTGGTCATTCCTTTGTGATATTTTCATGTGAAGGCTTCATACGGTCGGTAGATGCATTGTATCCGGCTGCAACAACACCAAAGACGAATAAGATGGTTTTTCTATCCATGAAATACCGTTGTACGGTGATTCCAGGCCAGGGCCTATCGAAAGAAGAGGAAAGTGGATCTCTGTCATAAACTTGACGAGGAAAAATCTGAGTGCCAGTACTGAAAAAAAAAATCATTTGGTGATTTGCTCGGTGCAATTTGCGCCAGACGATTTCGCACGCAAGTTTTCTTTCAAGGATCAAAGTTTACCAAAAAAGTGTTAAAACGTGATGACACCGGAGTTGTTCCAGTTCCGAAATTTCACGGTGCAAGATCACCCAAGAAAGATAAATCTAATGTCTTTGGTACAATGCTTACGTAGGAATTAATGGCAATGTCAACGCCTTTCCTTGTTCTCTGTTTTGAAGAAAGTTATTGATTTTCACGCGAAACGTGACTCAGAGGGATAACCCAGAAAATATGCAAGTATCAAACACGTGTTTAAAGCTGTTTGCGACTTCGGCGCCCGAAAAAGAAAAATCATTTAAAACCTGACACTTCCGGTTCAATTTTCCCCACCCCACCCAGGCAAAGGTCAAATTCCCCAGCGGTTCCTCGGGGGGGAGGGGTGCATTAGAGAAGAGAAAAGCATAAGCATAGTAATAACAGCGCTATCATTTCGTACATAAGGCTGGGCTTAAACCTTTGAATGCTTTGACTCGGTAGCCTGATCACTTTCCGCACCGAGGAGTAGTAAATGACCTAACTACTCTCGGTCTCCACTTTCTCCAACTCACTTGCGCCATATTATCGTGGTCAAAGAAAGCAAGCAAACAACCAGGGATACCAAGGACATCGCTTCTTTCGTGACAAGAGAGGGGAAACCTGTGCGATTGAACTCAATACTTGAAAACATTTCTCCATTTCTTGTCGATCGATTTCCACACAATAATAATAAGCTAACACCTTAAAGGACAGTAACACATCTTCACATCGTAGCTGTAAATGATTCCGCTGGTATTTCTTTACTCTGATTTATGCTATGCACATCAGGCAAACATTTTCTGTGTTCGGTTCTTCTTATCTATGAAATGAATAATTATTGTAATTGTCGAAATTGTCATTCACCGACAACAGTCGTGCCTCTCATGATCATCAGTATGGTCTTGAAGAGATTACCTATAACAATCAAATTATTTCAATGTCTTATGGTTTTGATACTTATAAATGGTCGTGGACCATCCATATGTTTTTCATTTATCTCTTAAAATTAATGAACCGAAAGTCAGACGTACGCTAAAGCTATTTTGTACCTTTATTACACTTTTTGATAACGCCCATTGATTCTGAATATATTTTAGTCTCCTGAAGAGCTTAAATTTCACAAAAATCAAATAAACTTCATAAGCTTCAGAATTTTAGAGCCAGGGCATATCATAGGCGTTAAAGAGTTAGGTTGCTTGAACGTTCATGGCTTAATGACGAAAGGTTTTCGATTTATGATCTTACCTGACCCTTGAACGACAAAAAGGAGCACAAAGAAAACACAATGTGCAGTCATCCTTCTTGAAAACCACTCTTCTAACGTTAAAATGAGGCAGACCATCGAGATTTCGTTGTGGTCGTTCCAAATTAACATTCAAAGGTTCCCGAAGCTCTAAAAAGCTAGAAGTCTGACCCTTTTAACATACGCGTCTTGACGTCACGCAATTGAAAAATGACTCGTATGCGACAACATCAATGTCTATTTGCTAATTAGAGTTCGCAATTTTTCGTCTTTTTGACTTTCCGTACCTGTATATTTTTCCCGGGATATTTTTCAGGTCCGTCTGGGAAATATACTCGAACTTGTTTTGATAGCCTTTAATGTTCAACCTGAAAAATGTGTTGGCATACGTCTGCATGAGCTGAATCCAAAACCTTTCGTAATTTGACACACAAAAGGTCAATGAATTTTTTGCTTATTTTTCGAATGGAAATGAACGTTAAGGGCACAAATTTTGAATCGAATTCTTAATTGGTTGAATTTGAAAGAAACATAAACCTGAGTTGGCAGAGAATTAGTTTGAATTCGATTCCCTAACCGACCAAATAGCCAATCAACGCAAACTTTTAATGGCGCAATAAATTCTAATGTACTAGCACCATGCATTTGAGATGTCGGCGATGCAATAAATACCGTTAAGGCGCAGAAAAAGTTCAACTCCCCCAACAGAAACCGTTTTATCCACGGTTGAAGTGAAGAAGCGCGGTGGCCGCATGGTTCGAGTGCTCGACTCCGGATCGAGTGGTCCGGGTTCGGGTCCTGGCCGGGGACATCGTGTTGCGTTCTTGGGCAAGACACTTTACTCTCACGGTGCCTCTCTCCACCCAGGTGTGTAAATGGGTACCGGCGAAATGCTGGATGTAACCCTGCTATGGACTAGCATCCCATCCAGGGGGGAGTATAAATATTCCTAGTTGCTTCATGCTAAGGAAACCAGAGATAAGCGCCGGCCTGATGGGCCTTCTGGCTCGTAAGCAGTGACGTTTCTAGTGCAGTGGAGATCGATGTTCGGTAGTTGTGCTGTACATTTCGTCTTACGGACCATTTTCATCAAGAATTATTTGGAATACAACGCTGTAAAACATCCTTTATCACGCGACCCAGATTCACTACAGTATACATACGGGCTAACTCTCTCGGATTATCCGGAGGTCTCCAGGATAGGGAACGAATATCCCGGTCACCCGTACGGGTCATCAACTCTCCCGGATAAAAACGAATCTAAACCTTTTAAAGACTTTGCTCCATTGTAGACTCCAATTGCATCCCCAAGTTAAAAAATAATCGATTTTTCTCAAACTCTTTTCATCGTTTCTTAATGCATTTCGTCAGCGTTTCAAACACACGCGCGTTGATAGTCCTTGATAGAACTAAAGAAAATGGCATTCTTTAACTCCGTTTGTTATTATGGCCATATAACCAATTGTTTGATTGGATCTCCGTTTAACCAATAAAAATTCTCGACATATGATACGTGCCCTGTTCTCCCGCAAATCACAATGGTAGATTATTCTTGTATTCTGAAGAAGCTGCTTTCGGATGGGTGGGTACGTTTTTCTTGGAGGGAGGGGAGGCAGGGGAGGGAGGGAGAGTGGGTGGGTTGATCGCGTGGAGAGGGTTGGGGAGAACGGATGGAAAAAATCTACAGATTTTAGATGTCCAGAGGTGGGCACCTCTGAGTATATGTTGTGGTATTTAATTAAATTTTGTATTATTACTGAGCTTTAGAAACCTTCCTTTTCAAGTATCAGGATTATCAGTGGTGTCATGATCTCATATAAGGTAATTCAGATAATTAACTTAGTATATCACCGGGACGGCATTTTAGGAAAAATGAATGGGATTGAATCGTAAACCACTCTACATGCGTAGTTGTACTTCCCACGGTAGCGCCGTCGCTCAGCAGAATGCTTCGTGGCTGGGATAAACCTTGAACTGTATAGACAGCAGCTTTAGGGAAGCTTTATCGAGATCATAACTTTTTTTTAGCTTGAAGTGCTTTAGATCTCCTTCCATGAGTTTTTAAGCCTCAGAAAACGTTTATCAACCAAAAAGACCACAGAAGCATCAAAACAATGTAAAACATACACAGAGTAAACAATTTTTATTGGAATTATTTGTCCTCTTCCTTTATGGAAATGTCATGCTACTAACACGACCAATATCATGGCACATCCAATTTATATTGTAAAATCGTTTTAGTTCACATGAATTCTCACGCCGAAATATAAATTTCAGGGCCGTAGCCAGAAAAAAGTTATGACTGAGGCAATGTCCATCGTTAAATAGTCTTCTTAGGTATTTTAGGCGTTTATGACGAGTACATTTTGAGGACAACACTGGAATTACGCTTTATTTTAACGAATCACGAAAAAATGACCGAGGCAAGTGCCTCGGTTTGCCTCATACTGGCTACGGCCCTGAATTTATCTAAGCTGGAAAAATAATCAATAATTCATTGGATGAAAGCCATGAGAAAGGCAGTATTTAAGTAACTTCTCCATTCCTGTATGTGCCGATACCGTTAAAATGTTAACCTAATACGGAATTCTCTATATCTAAATTTGAAAATTGTCATCTAGTCGTGTGAGGTAGATAACCAAGCAAAATCACCAAGTATTCAGTACACAAGTGACATACACGTTCGTGGGAGATGTCAATCAATCAATCAATCAATCAATCAATCAATCAACTTCAGATAGGGAGGGGGGGTAGGAGTTCTTGTCACAACTTGTCACAACTACTTCACGTATCATAAAACAAATCTAAGAAACGAGACCCTAAAACAAATTAGAATACACATCATTTACAAATCTACTAATTTAGACCAAACAAACAACATAAAACTATGCCTGTATTTATCACTTAAAAAAAAAACAGACTTGATGAATCACGCGATTTCCTGCTTCAGCTAATCGACTGTAAGATCAGTCATATTAGCATACAATGTTGTGTCGTACTGACTAAGGTTCACATACGTCTGCAAAAGAAAACATCGATTGTGTTAAGAACGTTCGCGCCAATTGTTTCTGCGCATCCTTACTGCGCACGCAAATGCACACGCCACGTCATACACGAGCGCGCGCGCTAAGTAATAAAATGAGAAATGATAGGGCAAAAGGCCATTGCTATAGCTTTGCCTGGATTTAACGGTCTTGGACGTTCGGTGACCCCTATTTTTCTTTCCAAAAACGGATTTTATTTACATTTCTCTCCACGTTGTCCAAAAATGAACAAAAAATCAATGTGGGAAGTTTAAAAAATTTCAAGATTTCTGCTCACGGGACATCAAATCCTGCCATCTTGCGGCTGCAAGGCGCGTGAAACTGTGGTCGCTAAATGCGAACTTGATCTTTAAGGAACCTCACCACTTGACTAAATTCACTTAATAAGTCCACTTAAATAATATTTGGCAGAGAAGATTTCACTTCAAACATTTGATTGCAATATATTTGGGTTTACAGACACTGGCCTTATTCGCTAACGAAGCCCGATTTTGTGACATTTTGGGTGTTTTCCGAGCATGTTCTCTTCAAAACGAAGTCGGTGACTCCCCATTTTTTTTACATTTCTGACATAACTAATTCATCATCTTACAGTGGTAAAAGTTTCAGAAAAAAATCAATGTTGAAAAATTTTCGCGCGAACGTCCTTAAGCCTCTGCATTGATTGTTTAAGCAAACCATGCACCGTATACAACAGTAGATTCAAACTTTTTCGGACACTCGAGAGAGGAAAGAACAAGGGAATATGGTAATTCACAAACAGCTGTAGAAATAATAAGAATAAAACAAGAACATGGATGAGATCTTTTCTTTGGCAGAGGCAGACCAGGTTTTTCGGCTCACTCAAGTATAATCAAGTGTGTGTGCTGACAAGTATTTCAGCGAGGAACAGCTCGATAAGTACCCAGAATCCTCCCTTGATTTCTTACCTTGTGATTCCTCTCCATATCCTTCATTGTTTTCCTCAGCTTTTCAAATGTAGGTCGATCACTTGGATCTTCTTCCCAACACTTCATCATGATTTCATATCTAAATTTTAAGATTGTCACTGCAATATTAGGAGGGAACTTATTGTCAAGCTATTACTCATTTACTTATTACTCGTTACCACAATGAGAAAAAGAAGTCCAAAACGTCACTTACAGTTTGCTATCCACATGTCCTGGCTTAGGCATTCTGTATCCTCCCTGAATTTTATCCGCAATAAGTCTGGCGTTTATGTCCGGGTATGGAGATCCACCTATGGGTATAACGTTCCAGTCTAAATTACACATGATACCGTAATGGAATTTGCATGGATAATAACATTTCTTTAAAATCTCTTGCTGGTTGTCCAAATATTTTAAAGACATCTTTTTTGTTATTTAGTCAGTCCTCAAAAGGAAAGCTCACCTACTGTCAAGATTTCGTAGAGAAGAACGCCATAACTCCACCTTCAAATGGGAGCAAAAGAAAAATGCAGTCCAAACAAATGAAAATGTATAGGAAAAAAAGCATCAACAATAATTGCCTGAACCAAAGAGTTCAAATCCTTGGAGATAGCCATTTGGGTCGGCTGCAACACGGAATTGGAATGGACATTAATCAGCACCGAAAGGAAAAGTTGACTGTGTGTTTAAACAAACATACTTACACGTCACTTTGTGTCGTGTATACGCCGTAAAACAAGGCCTCATATGCAGTCCACTTAACCGGCAACCGGCCCTATGAAGGCAAAACCATCTTGAAATAACTTCAGGGAATAATAATGCAAGAAAAATATAGGCCAGTTTTGAATAGCAAAGATGGCACAAACCAATTATTGTCGGTCAAAGACCTTATTCATAAATGAAGGTCAATTTATAATTCTTTTGTCCGAGTGCAAATTAGTCTACCAAGCCTCGATACCATACAGTGAATTGAAAATAATTGGTGCTCTAAAATGAGGCTTGGTAGGCTAATTTGCACTTGGACAAAAGAGTTATAAATCTGAACACCATTTATGAATAATGTCTATAGTACAAATTAACTTCGCAAACTTTAATTCTGTCATAACTTTACCCGACTTCTTTTGGTATAAATATCATCCTCTTCCACATTCCTTGCCATCCCGAAATCTGTCACCTTACATCTCTCTCCTTCACCAACAAGAACATTTCTCGCTGCCAAGTCTCGATGGATTATCTAAGAGAAATTGTATACGAATGTGTATTACAAAGAGGAGTATCTTTGATCGACAAACTCCACCAACACTAAAGCACAAAGTACAATCAATGGTTCCATGACTAAATGAACTCAATCATGTTTATCTACAACTGACTTGATCAGACTGTGTGACTTGCAATGTTGAATGTATGCCATTTTGATATTGCATTTCCTCGTGGATATCCTCAACTCTATCAACTACAATGAGCACCAAGGAAAGAGTCCAAATAAAACGGAGCACTATGAAAATTTAAACGGATCTCGTCTGGGCTGTTGACAAAGTGTAGTGGAGTTGAAGAAGCAAATCTGGTTTGTTCTTAGGGCGAGTTTTTTACACGAAACCTCCGCACGCAAAGTCCAGTATCCTAACCACTGGAGCATAATGCCTTCTTCCAGTATTTAAGAAGACAACTTTCTCTTCCAGAACAAACCTTTTTCGAAGACAGGTAGCTCATCCCATCAGCAACATGCCAAGCGAATTTCATTAACTGTTCTGAAGTCAGATTGGTCTGAGGTTTCACATCCGGGTTCTTATAATAAGTGTCGTTCAGTCCTCGGCTTTTTCTCAGGTATCCCAAGAGATCCCCACAAGGCACATACTCGATTAAGACCATCAGTGGGTCTGTGGAAAACAGTTTGCTTGGTATGAAGGGTCTTTATATGCAACCTACAAGTAACTGGTGTTCTAAGGATTTTTCTTGTTACAGAATTCTCTAAAATCCCATTAGT
>NC_090895.1:6058041-6065541 GCF_036669925.1 Montipora capricornis | reverse complement strand
TTATTTTGTTCCATTCTCCTACTGTACCATCATCATTTACAATTCGTTGGTACACTGAGTACTGTGTGATAGGTGCTCCGTTGTTTTGAGGCTTATTCCAACTTACTGTCACTTCAACGTTCTTTGTTTCAGAAGGAAAACCTATAATTTCCACGCTACCTGGGGCATCTGAACATAATCAACATAATTAGTAAAACTACAAGTCAATTTCACGCTTCTTGAAGCTTTAAGAAAAGCAAACAATAATAGTGTCACAAGCTTTGTGCAAAGACAATTTGTCCTTGCCATAAATAGGAAATCAAAAAGAATTATATTTAGCTTCGCGATCGTATTTCCTGCCTTAAAATATTTTACGCCCCAGTAAGTTCTCAAGCCACAGTGTGATTTGATGAGGCCACCCATCCCCCTTTATATGCATGGGCTGAGAAACCACAATTGGTCCACACATTGTTTGTAGATGGAAAAGCCCCTGAAGTACAGACCCCCGAAGCAATATTAATGCCTGGATGTTTCCTTTACTCTATGAAGATCCTCACCTTCAGCCTTTGTCATCACTTTCTTTTCACTTGCAGCTCCTTCATACGCCTTATTCATGGCCGAGACCCTAAGGGTATAGTTTGTGCTTTTGACCAGGCCTTGCACAAAGTGTGATTTAATAGCGGCATTTGTGGTCATGTTCAGAATTTTGATGCCTCCCTGAAGTATAATCACGACATATCCGGTGATAGGACTTCCCCCATCATGGTCTGGTGCAGTCCATCTAACTGTGAATGACGTGACTTTAATGTCGTCATCTTGTGTCGTTATCGTTGGCGCGCCTGGTGACTCTAAAGAAAAAGTGGAAAGCCTTTAATAATTCTACTTTCCAGGAAAAGTAGGGATTGAGGAGGCGTAAAATAACAGTGGTTATGGAAGGTAATATTAATTTCACTTGACAAAGCCAACAACCAAACGAAGAAATAAATCGTGCCTTCGTACCTTCTGGAATAAAGAGCACTGAAATGAGGCCCCTGTCCAAGCATTTAGAGTTGCAATGGTAGTTACCAGCGATAAGCCGGAATCGTACTTTGAATAACACGGGCATGATCTTGTGTTCCAGAAAACTAGGAATGAAAAAGGCACTATCCAAAATATCAATAAATGTGTATCTTGAAGATACTTTTTGCTCTATCTCGTGTAGCTCTTTCACTTTGTGTAGTCTTCCTTCTAAAGACACATTTTTCTTTTTACGTTTCACTTTTCGTTTGTTTTCGAATGAATAAACAACATCAATACGACATGTACTTACTGATTTGTTTCAAAATAACTGTGGCTAAAGCAGCAGAGCCGACGCTGTTGTTAGCCTCACACGTGTATGGTCCAAAGTCTTGTTCACGTTGCATCTGCACAGGTGCAATGTTCAGGCTGCCATCAACTATCTTGATTTCAGTTCCATCAGGTGTTTTCCAAATGATTGTTGGGGCTGGAACACCATTTGCTTTGCAAACAAAAGTAACAGTGTGTGCCATCCAAGACTCATGTGGAGATAGGGGCAAAACTTGTGCTATGGAAGCTGGGTCTAGAAATAACCATAATCAGTAACTTGAAAATTTTGACAATTGCGTAAAGATTCCTGAAAAATTAAAGGCTTCAAGTGGGGTTTGAACCCGTGACCTCGCGATACCGGTGCGACGCTCTAACGGCCTCTTTACGCAATTGCCAAAATTGCGTTCATAACGGCGAGGATCATAGCTTTACTTGATTTCATACCGTTACGGTTGGCTTGCTTTCGCATCGTTGAATATAAGAATTTAAAGGGAACTGATCAGTGGCGCGACAGTAAGTAAAATGACGAGATAAATCATGGCTGGGAATTAAGGGATTTGTTGCCATCCTCAGGAAAAAGTACAAACATTGAAAGATAAGTTTAGAGGAGGAGAAGTAATAAAAACAGAGATCATATTTTTCGTGTTTCTTTCCTTCGTATTGTTTTTTTTTTCTCTGTGTTTTCCATATTTTTTTTATCAGTTTGTTTTATCTTTTTTTTTTTGTCTTTTTTATCTGTTACGATGAGAAACACTACTCACAGAACCCTGTGTAAGTGTAGAACGGAGAGGCTTAAAAGAAGCTTTTTCCTTAGTGCAATAATTTCTTTTAATAATAATATTTAGAATTTATATTTTTATATAATATATAATATATAATAATAATAATAAGGCTGCCAACACTGTTAAAATAGTGCTCAATACACATAAGCGTAGAGCTAAATCGTAGAAAGGTGAGGCTAATGAAACCAACACATGATTCACTGTTACTCCGAGTTTCGTGCTTACGCACTCATCAGACAGTATTACTGGCAGAAAATACTGTCTGATGAGTGCGTAAGCACGAAACTCGGAGTAACAGTGAATCATGTGTTGGTTTCATAAGCCTCACTTTTCTATATAATATATATAAATATATATATTCAATATGTTTTTAATGATTTTTATTTGTAAATACACATTGTAATTCATTTTTACATGCGAAAATGTATTTCAATAAACTATTACTATTACTCAAGTGAAGCTATTTTTGCAATTGCGTAAAGAAGCCCGAAAAATTCAGGACTTCAACAGGGTTTGAGGTTTGGGGTTTTAGGTTTCTTTACGCAATTGAAAAAATTGCGTTCATAACTGCGAGGATCATAGCTTCACTTGATTTCATATCCGCAGTTTATATATGATCCATTTCATATATCATTTCATTACTACTATTACTGTTAGGCCATTTTCTTATTCCACCACGTAAACTGAATTTCCCATAACGTCAGCATTAATTCTAAACATGATAAAAGAAGTACTTACATGTAACTGTGATATTAAATTGTTTCTCCGTAATTCCAGCAGAGTTGTTGGCTTTGCATATGTACATTCCTGCATCTGCTCTTTTTATTAGGCTGAAACTGAGGTAGGCTGTTCCTGACCCCAACCTCTGCATTCTGCCATCATGGTGCCAGCTCACACCTGGGTCTACTTTTCCTACTGCGGTACAACTGATGTTCAAAGAGCTTCCTTCCCTGACACTTATACTTACTTCTTTTGGATGAGTAATGTTTGGTTTGTCTGCACAAATTTAGTTTTAGTTAGTTACCAATATAGAAAGGTTTGACTTTTGACTCAATCGGTTTGAATATTGAAATGGTCTCAAACAGACCAATTTCTGACCGTTTCGTTGACTGAGCTAAACAAACTTAATGGTACACACACCCGTATGTACACGTTCAAACTCAACCATTTTCGTTTTTTACTGTATGATTACTGTCAATAGACGACCAGTATCTGATTCCTTGCACCGAATTTTATAGACATTGTTACATTTCTTTTAACTAACATTAAGTCCTCAGAATGTACCACTAGTTGTCTTACGTTGTCGAAAGGCTCGTGGTGATCAAAACAATGTTTTCGAGAAAGGAGGGAAACATGTACTCAAGGGAAACCAGATTAGCTAAATTCCTACTTGACCAGTCATTAACAACATTGGTTTGCAAACAAGATATCTTTGCTAACCTTCCACGCTCAATTGCACATGGTCCTCTTTTATGACAGCAACAAAATTTTCAATTTTTTTAAGCTGGCAGCTATAAAATCCATCATCTTCCCTTTTAATGCTACTAATGGTGAATATGGCGTGGCCAGAGGATGCATTGCCAACAAAGACTCCACTCACACGTTGATTGTAAGAGGCTGGAGCTTGAACGGATACTGAACCATCAGAATAGAGAACTACTAGCCTGATTGCAATAAATGAAGGATCAATTGGGCTTTTTAGTCCCCAAGTAATACTTTGAACTCCACCAGAAAAGCTCCACTTGAATGATACAGAAGATCCAACTATACCGAAAATACTTTTGCCATTATATGATGATGTAAACACCATTTCACTCTTGACTGTGGGAAAAAAATAGTAAATGAGTCGGAAATCGTGGCTAACTATAGACAACATTCATTCTGAAAATATGGATGTAAATTCCTCCAAAGGTTAAATGAGGCCTAAAAGGATATTACTTGTTGACTCAAATGTGTGCTATTAATTGCAGTATTAATCGACGATTTGCGAACCCATGACTTGTGCGTAACCGGTTGATAGTTCAATTGACAGAGATCTGTGGCCTGTGTCTAGGATGTCCGGGAGATTTTTGGGACCCGAAATAGCCCTTGCTTTCTTTTTTTTTTTGGAAAGGATTTGCAGGATTATTTTGAGAATTGTGCGGATGACTTAAAACCTTTTCCTTCTGAAGATACTGAGGGAATTGCGATACTCGTCTGAAGTGTTTCGGGACTATTCAGAGACGAGCTCCTGCACCACCAGTAACGCAGAAATCTCAGGCTTTCATTTGTCCTATTTTGCCGCTGCCAAAGTAGAGCTCATAACTGCGATGATCATTTCCGGCAATACTTACTGTTGCCTCCGTTTTTCTTTGTTAAAAGATGTGATGATTTTCATATATTCCGTTTGCTTGATATAAGTGTTCGCTCGTCATTGATCATAGATGAATTCAAAATAAATGCATTCACGACAATCGATTAAGGTGGCTCAAACCAGTTTCAACACTGTCAAGAGACCTTGTTATTAGGAGAATTGACAATGCAACATTTAATTACTTAACAACAATGTTATGGTATCATCTAAAACATCAATTATTGCTAAACAAGATGCAGTCATTTTTGTGACGTAACAAGTTACCATGGAAACAGAAAAGCCTTGCAAAAACACCCTATATTTTGGCTTTAGTTGCTCATATCTGAAAAACCAACCTAGGTCACCTCAATTTTTTATCTCCCAAAAGTGATTAGCAGGCCAAGATGAAACTCTCTGCAAAGTTTAAAGAGATTGTGTGCAGCGGATTCAGAGCTACCTTAAACTTTCAATCATTTAAGGTGGCTCTGAATCCGCTCCACAGAATGTTTTTTAATTTTGCAGAAAGATTCATTCTGGTATGCTGATTACATTTCAGAAATAAAAAAATGGGGGTCACCGAGTTCGTTTTTGAGATATGAGCAGCTAAAGCCAAAATATGGGGTGTTTTTGCAGGGCTTTCCCGTTGCCACGTAACATTTTACGTCACAAAAATGATCGAATCTTTGTCAGCGATAATTGGTGTTTGATATGGTATCATAACATTGCTGTTAAGTAATAAAGTGTTGTAGTGTCAATCCTTCTAATAAGAACATCTCTTTGAACTGGTTTGAGCCACCTTAATTATGTTCGACCTCATGTGTGAAAGTAAATATGAACAGTTCTGCTCGAACGAGGATCCATGATTCCTGCCTCATCAATATATGACAAAAAATAAGTGTCTTACGGCTGATAGACTACTTATTTTTTTATAAACTTTCATGACTGTTTTTAATGGTAATTGATCAGCAATGCCATTGTGTTTCCAGGCCTCAGGCAATTATCAGTGAAACCGAAAGCAATTCTTTATGCCTAAGCTTATTCTGCATGTACGTACGTCAAAATGTATCATTCTGAATCTAGTGATATACAACCTTAAGAATTTTACAGCCTGTGATGAAATGAAATATAATTGATATTAAAAGAAAAAAAATTCTAACTTCTCAGGTTTAAACCTGAGGTTTTTATCAAGGGCTCTTAGTATGAATAAGTAATTTTCGACTCATTCCACTTTTCACAATGCTAAATATATGACGGAACGATACGTAGAAACATTGTTTTCATTCGTAAGAATTCGATTGATTGACCCACCTGATACTTGCATGACAGAAAAAAATACAAAGAAAACACCCTGTCCATTCATCTTACTCGAAAGACCACTCTGTTTCAGCGGAAAGTAAGGCAGGCTTTTCAGAGTTTGTAATTGAATGCCCTTTGGTAAAACTCACAGAGCTCTTTCAGCATGACCTTTCTAAGCTATGTGAGCTTGTGTCACGCAATTGTTTTGACAGGCCGCTGCCTATTGCAAATAAAAATAAGGGCGATTTTTCGTTAAAGAGATGCTAAAATCCTCTCCTGTCTTTATTCAGCCATATTACATTTCAGGTCGACACGAGCTTTTGCGGGTTTTAAATGCGTTTTTCCTTCCTCCCCATCATAGTGAAAAAGAGGTAGAGATGAAAGTACTGGAAAAAGGTCTCACATGTATTACTTTCACAACAACACCATTAAGACATTAGCATTTAATAAGCACCAATTACTTTGCTCGTCCCCAAATCTTCAATGTGCGGATGACCATATCTCGCGTTGTATGTTTTATTCCTTAGATTGGACACCTTTCCTTTCTCTCTATACGTGTTTAATAGCTCGCCTTGTTTGTCGACATTGAACACTGGCGAAAGAGATTCGCAATTTAAATGACGTCATCCTTCAAGTCGCGCCAGCTTAAAACCCCAAGGTCATAAGAAACTCGGGAGGAAGAAATAAAATGATGATGATGATCAACATCATCATCATCGTAAGAAGAAGAATAAAGTCGTCATTTTACCTACAAAGATATTTAGCAATTATTCACCGAAGCTGAGGTGAATGGTGGTTGCTCTCCAACCGTGTCTTGCCAAACGATTCCTTAACAGTTCATAATATCCCCTATGTGTGAACAAATCCGTAAAACAGTTCTGACAAAACAGGTCCGTAGGCAGGTTTTTTCGCGGGAGGGTGCGATCCAAGGAGGAGACGGACCAAACGAGCTCCAGAGGCTCGAGCCTCTAGGGGGGTCCGGGGGCGGCGTGCTTGCCCGCAAGAATTTGAAAATAGGATTCTCAGAGACTGCATTTCATGCGATTTGAGAGCAGTACGATACGAAAACAAGCCGCCAGAAGCGAACTTAAAGGCGTGGATATTACTCAAACTTTTGAACTTCACAATGGATTTTTTTTGGCGCTGAGACTCTTTTACGTATGTCTTCTACACTTTTAGAGAATAACGTCACTATTTAAAGTGGTACTACGACCAAAAAAAAAAATTGTTTTTCCTTTGGATTTCAAAACTACGTTAACTAAACACTAACTCACGCAAGTTTTAAGTTCTGATTTTAAAAAGACACCTGTTTATTTTAGCTGGAATTTTCTTATTTATTGGTCCGCCATTACTAACTTTAAAATCTTGAGAGAGCTGGGTCGAGGAGAAAATGACGTCAAACACTCACTAGTTTAAGAATGCAATGCGTGTGTACGCGGCCTAATTAATATGCAGCACGGGAGTTTCGGGCTTTCAGACTTTTCAACCCGTGTTTTGCATATATAATGAATTGCGTTTACACGCTGAAATTTTAAGCTAGTGAGTAAATGACGTCATTTTCTCTAGATCCAACCCCCTGAGGTCCAATCGGCCAGTTTTGAACGTGAGTAATGGCGGACCTTGAAATCCAAAACTTACACTCAAAATAAACAACCTTTGGATAAAACTCAAAGCTCAAAATTTTGCCAGTTAGGTGTTAAGCGAACACGCTTTCAAAATCTGAAGAAAAAAAGGAAATGATTTTTTGATCATAGTACCACTTTAAAAGGGACAAGAATAGAAATA
>NC_090895.1:6010541-6053041 GCF_036669925.1 Montipora capricornis | reverse complement strand
ACATTTAAAAAATAATCTATTAAAAAAGCTATATATTCAAAGCTATATATTCAAAGCTTTTGCGCTAAAAAGTGAGCTGAGGGTTCAGTGAGTCCAATTAGTTGTTTTACGTTTGTTGCTATCTTGGCTGTCTTTTGTGAAAGACCATTTCTAACGTAACTTGGAATGCGAATAAAGAGGGTTGATGACTGTGACCCCTCTTAAATCCGAGGGTTTAAAAATTATATGATTTTGATATTATATGATTGCTGATGTATATACTATGTTTCGGAAGTATGACAATTGGCTAAAGGAGTATACCACAGCCATTACGGATGAATAATATCTCACTATACAGACTCGCGTCATCCTTAACAAGTTCCTTGCATGTCACCATTGACGATCACGAAGACGAATGAGGGCTGAAATTCGTCAACCAGTCATAATCTATTTAACAAGGAATCAGTTCTAACTCGGTCACAGATCTTTCAAGCCCCAACAGAATATGTTAGACCGGCGTTTGCATCCAATCTCTGGAGACACAGGTACAATGCTGCAATGTACAATTGCTGCTGGACTGATCGTCCACCAACATGGCGACGGTGACGTGACGTAAAAACCTTCACTTGTGTTGGTCACGCAACTGGTTTGTGTGGGAGAAAATTGTTGTTTTTTCCAAAGACAACAAGTCAGTAACAGAGATTGTATGTCATCAGCACAGGAAAACGATCTCAAAGATAATAGAGGGCTGAAATTCGTCATCTAGTAGAGAGTAGACTATTTCCAACTCCGTCACCTCAATTGTATTACTTCAAATATTGTTTCAAGGCCCCCTTATTTTGGTCGTTTGTTTTGGCCTCTGAGATCGGTGTCAGCTTTGCACCGATTAAAAACTATCTTTAACTTATTTTACTTATGGAGGAATTCCATATCTTTCAATTATCCCTTTCAGTTCTGAAAGTTTCGTAGACTTTACTCTAACGCCAGACCCGATGGAAGGATGGCACAGTCGGTTAGTGCGCGGCCTTGGTGCAAAGAGGTCCTGAGTTCGATTTCCGGATCTCGCATCCTTGTTTCGACTTCTTTCCTTTCCGTGTTGCTAAGCAGCTTTAAATTCCCGTAAAACGGAGCACTGATGGAGAGGGGGGAGTAAAATGAGCGCACCGTCGACCTCAGGTTTGTCAGTTGAATTACTGTTACGAGTTATCGACGTTAAATATGGTTACTTTACTTTACTTTACTTTACTTTGACTTTATTTGTTAATCGGGGCCGCTTCAGAGATGAATGAGTTAAAACACGTCAACCTACCTGAATGGTAAATAAATCATATTACACGTAGTACATACTAAATCAAAGAATAGCGCTGAAGACGCTCTCTGATTGGCTGCTCGAACTGCGAATATCCTTGGTATTTCCCCCCGAGCAACTCGCGACGGGTTTTTCACCTCAGTGTCGGTGGCTATTGGTGGATATTCACCTATCGCCGCTAAGCGGCTCGACGGCAAACCTCCAGCACTAACCACCTCTACCTCGGTGAATAGTTGCTAAAGATGCCAAAAGGGCTCTGTTAAACCATGTAGGATTTCTTTAAATCAATAAAGATGACGTTTGTTTACTTGAATCAGTGTGTTACTGGAATTTATTGACTTCAGTTCATTCGCTGTAATTTTGATCCACCCCCTTGGTGGCAATTTATTCCTCTCCCCAAACTTCCTCTGCTTCAGAAATTCAAGATGGAGGCCGAAAATTTCGGGGAGGATTATGCTTAGCCCGTGACCACAAAAGGATGAAAGCATTTTGAATTTCGACAAATGCAGGTAATTTTTTTCCTGAATTCTCTCATTTTGTCTTCAATGATTTCATTATGGCCGATTGGCTGATGACTTTTTTTTGAAGAAAGAAGTTTGTTTTTTGTCTCCTTTTGGTGTTTCAGGGTGGTGTGAAGTAGGATTCCTGCAAAGAATACAAGCTGTACCTCCTGAATGCCTAAGTTATTCATAAAAATGTTTGCGATTATCTTGATTATGGTCTTTCCACTTTCTTATTATGTATATTATTGTGTTATTTTAAAATCGTATGCAAAAACGTATCAGTATCCTAGCATTATGAGAGCTTCTTTTTTTAATCACTTTATTTTCTTTTTAATTGACCTTTTCGGCTTGTACATTTTGTTTTCCCAATACAGATCATGTGATAATACTCAGGAGGCTTGGTCCTTTGTTTTGTTCATTAAAAAGAGTGCATGCAGGCATATTCATGCTTGCATGCCCTCATTTTAATGAACAAAACAAAAGACCGAACCTCCTGAGTATTATCACATGATCTGTATTGGGGAAACAAAATGTACAACCCGAAAAGGTCTATTGTTTTCTTTCTCCTTCATGTCCACAATGTTTGTGCCAATAACCTAACGTGGCAGTGAAATCGAAAACTCAAAAACCTTAGTTGCTTTGGTCATCGCGCACACTTTCAATCTTTTGCCTTCTTATAATTTTTTGTTGTTGTCCAGTCATGTAGAGGAATCTATCTTGTTTGTGGTGTGATTCCTGTAAATAGAACGTAAATAATCAAATCAAATCTGTGCATTTTTGCCCCGAAAAAAATTCACAGCTTCCTTGACCTGACATGCAAACAAACGTGCAAACAAAGCATATTACGTACAAAAATTGTTTTTCGTAACCATCCTCATACAAACATCATGGGGCGTAACCTCGCACTGAAATCTCTGGGAGTTTCCATGGAAACGGCAAACCAAATAATCACAGTATTTTCAGCATGTCTTTTAAAAATTGTTAAAATGTTATTGTTTGTTTGAAAAAACTAACGAATCAACGTGACTTTTTTACTACGAATATATAGCCCAAAGAGATTGGTTCCCCGACACTTCCCGTTCAAAAAAAAAAAAAAAAAAAAGAAACAGACAAAGCAAAAGAATGCGATTGGAAAGTTAACTTAAGTGCTCTTGTCGACTATATATAAAAATATTCTGCTTTGATTTTACGCGTAATTAAATAATTATATAATTGCAAAGGTTTTACCGAGTATTAGCGAGAATTTCTCAGTGCAACATCTCGTGAACTTTCTAATTTTTTTGTGAACAATTGATTAAAGGTTAAACAGTCTCAGATTAAAATGAACGATGAATGTTTGCTGGTTATCTCCTGTGAAAACCAAAAATATCTTAAGAATTACTGGGAGAAGTCAAGTGGAGAGAGGCGAGGGCGATGTGACTTGCTTGCTGTCTTGAACGAAACGTCACTAAATTAGTGGAGAAACCTCAACTCAAGTCACTTTTCTATACAATTCCGAAATCCGCAGTTCTCTTTGGACAACTTGCGCAAGACTTTCCCTTGCTAGATTACTCTGCAAGTCTTTAAAACGAAATTAAATCCGTGATATGCACGCAAATGAATTTTTTTGTGATATGGACAAAAAAAAAAAAAAAAAAGAAAGACACTTGTGGCACATTAAATCAACCTTTGTTTGGAAACATGTTATAGCATAGAATACAACGCGGCAGAGTTACATGTGTGACTGTTAATTTGCGCTTGAATTACTTTGATTGAATATTGAGTTTTGACACAGTGGAGCCAGTATTGCTGCTCTCAAATTAGATTTAACCTTTGAGTAGAATCCTTATTTTGGAAACAACGTGTTGGTTCCATAGTTACGCATAAATCAAAGTGACACGAGTTTTCCATCATTCATCTTAACTATATTCATTTTAACCTTCCATAATGGAACACTTAGCTTTTAACATTCGAGTCGATGATATAATTGAAGCATCCTTTTGCGTAGGTCTGTTTACTTCGGCCCTATTCATTTGTTACAAATTTAAAAGAGCGAACACCTACTAACGTCACAATATATTATATTGCATCTTTATCGCTACCTTGTTTGTTTTTAAGTGGAAACATCATTAAATCACTGATGCATTTCTACACGCATCTGGACATATTTGGCAAATTCAAACAACATATCCGTTGCAACGAGGTATTTTTAGATAGATAAAATATTATTCCTCGCTGAAAGGCAAAGATGGTGGTTGGCTTTGGTACGGCTTTACAGTTTATTGTCCGCGCGGTGTTATTTCTCAATATTTTGCAGCAAAGCGGTGAGTCTTTTGATTAATATTTCAATGTTCGTGTCACTAAAACGGCTGATACAGGTATTAGACCCATGGAAAGCCTCTTGCCCCCAGCAGTTCAAGGCTTCGACACCTTAACTTGGTGGATGTCACTCTTCAGTAGCTTCAAATTCTGGATAGATTTCGGTATTCATCATGGATATACACAAAGAAATGTGCAAAAACCCGGCTTTGCCTCTTTTGGAACGTACCTGCATTTTCTTTCTCGGGCATTAATGTTGGACAGTGACGTCTCCAGTGGATAAAGTTTCCAATCCTTGGACGGCTGCATTAGGTCAGAACGCTAGATGGTCGTTGATTGTGACTCAAATTACGTAATTGTAATCAGGAGATTTCAAAACAGTGGGTGACATTAATTGTCTTCGTAACTCACCCAGCAGCAAACGAAACATTCACTGTACAAATATTGCAAATTTTGTTTTACTTGATTTCCTTCATTCCTCTCTGTATTTCGTCGTTTTTGTATTTTATATCAATCTCTCCTTTTTCAGAAACCTTCAGCATAACAAGCTCGCCGGCACGTGAAACAATTGTAGTGGAAGGCGTCAACAGCAGTCGAGTGTCACTCGTTTGGAAGTACAGTCTTGCAATAAATGAAACTATTAGTACCATTACCTTCTTCAGGCGATTATCCAGTAGTGAGAAAGATGTACGTATCGCTATAAAGCGAGAGAGTGAACAGTTTTCTTACAATTCCGAAGAATTTAAAGCTAGGTACGAGGCATTGAGTTCTTCGCAGGCTAAATCTGCGACGCTAGTGTTGCTGGACGTGAAAAACAGCGAGGAGTACAGGTATACCTTACGGATAATCACCAATCAGGATATTCAGAGACATAGAACATCACTGGTTGTTTACGGTCAGTAGAATTACGATGTTACCCTCATCCTTTTGTTTGAGTATTCTTTTCCTTGCTGCAATTCATCATTCCCTGAAAGAACTCTTTGTAAAGTCACGAGAAATGTATCGATCCTTTTTGTTTTAATTTCAACCCCCTTTATTAAGAACACTAAGCTTTAGCAAGATTGCAGTAGATTGTGTTGTTATGGCGTGGGTGGGCTCCCACGCACAGTCACAAATGAGTCTATTTTAGAATACCCGTTCCCGCGAAAATCGGTTCTCATGTCCCTGAGAAAACATGGCAGAAGCAGTCAAGCGTGCCATGGCTTCTTCTGATTGGTTAAAATTGGCCGCCCTTTGTTTGTTTCGCGCGCAACCTGTATCTAAAAATGAATCCATATGTGACTGTGAAGGGGCAAGACCGCAAAGTTATAGATCAACACTCTTACCTAGTTTAATCTTGGCTTTAGCATCTCCGAGGTGCTAGTATCACTACAATCTTGGACAAAATAAAATGAAAAATTAGTCCCCCCTCCCCCCCAATAATCAATGATGAATCCGCGCGCAAGATGAATCCCGTCATTTTTCAATCAATGAAATTGTGGGGAAGGTCATCTTCATTTTCCATTTGAAATGTCCAAGATTCTGGCTACATGCAAATAACCCAAGTAACCTACACATAAGTCGTGCTTGTAGTTAATATAGGGAGTTTAAGCAACGTCGACAGCACTGGTTATTTTATTGGTTAAATAAGTACTGAAAATATTCGTGCTGCACGTGCAGCACACATTTCAGTGCATATACTTGCCGTACTCCCCAATCACCAAATTTTACGTTTTGAAGACAACGCGATCATGCGCCAATGAACCATTCATTTTCTAGCAATCCAATCACGGGATAGTTTGCCCATATAATGTACAAAAACGAGAGAACAAGTTGGAATAATACTTAAGATATCGCTTTGTTATATTTTGAAGTGTCCTTGCTAAAACTCTCTAATTTGTGATTTTGGTTCCAACAAAAGGAACCAAGTCTTCGGGCATGAGTGCTGCTGGCGTTTTCTTGTGAACACCAACCATGAAAAACTATATTGGCTATATTACAATTATTAAAGGTAAATATACTCCACAGTTTCTTTTACCTGCAAGCACGACGGAAGATAAGCAATATTAATAACTGATCGTCAAGTTCTAATTTCGCCTAATTTCTAATTGTCGACTGCGGTCACATATTCGTATAGGATATACAATGTCTTCATTGAGAATAAAAAAAACTGATGCTCTGTGTCATTTTACCGTATCTCTTTCTTTTCTCTTGTGTGTTAAGATATTATATGTTGTTAGTATAATTTTCAGCCGTGAATATAAGAATTTAGTGTCATATTCACCGCGCTACCCAGTGAATATATATTCACCAAAATTCACTGAGCCTGAGGCGAATAATTGTTAAATATCACATTGAATCCTAGCTATCGATGGAACCAATCGAGTTTCGGTTTACTTTGACGTCATTGTAGCCAAATTCGAGAGCAGTAAGATTATTTTACAGTTCATTGAAATCTAGTTTTGGTTAGAATATCTCTTTTGTTTTAGTAAACAAATATGGCTGCTTGTCTCGTCACCGAAAAGCCGAAAAAAAAATTAATGAACCGCTTAACCGCTTCGATTCTGCAACATGACACAATAAGCACGTCATAATTGAACAGTGAACTCAGATTTGATCCATAAAAGTATGAAATAACTTAGAATTTATATTATATTGAATTTAAAACGTTTAAAATTGTTTTAAAATATGCATTGAAATATCTTTTACAATTTAAAATTGTTTTGGCATTTTATGCAATTGTGAATCCTTATGAAATATAAGACTAGATTGCAACCATCATTTGAATGCTAGCGGGATTTCAATCGAGATGTTTGACGAGTTGGTTGTACCGAAAAGTCTCTGATGAGTCCCTTGGAAGGGACGAAACATACATATTTTAGACTAGCCACGAAAATATGCATTGAAGTATCTTAAACAATTTAATTTTTTTTTTTTAATTCTGAACCTAACCGTACATCAAGCATGAACATGTTGTAAAATATACACTTTGAATATCATCATGTTTTTTAGTGCCTCCAAATATCACGTTGAATACGTTAAGTAACGCTGAAGTGGAAATTGGACAAGAATTAACCCTTTCGTGCAATGCTTCTGGTGATCCACTGCCCAACATCACCTGGACAAAAGATGGCGTACCGCAGAGTGAGTTCGCATTCTCTGGGAATGAACTACATCTTGCTGACGTGCAAAGAATGGACATTGGATCCTACCGATGCACAGCTTACAATGGATATGGTGGAAGTGTGTCAAAAGCCAGCATCGTAGGTTTACATTGTAAGCAATCTGTTTTCTGTTGTCTAAAATTTGCCATCATAAATTTACTGCTACCTTCTGCAATGTGACTTTACCGTTTTCAGTAAAAGCACCGTTGATAAAGAGAGAACGATTTGTCGCACAGTCAGCTTGAAATCCATCTGTTTGATGGTCAAAAAATTTCCTGTCCACCAATTTGTCTGTCCTTGAAATGACCAAATTACTTGTTTGCGTATTTTTTTTCCCGATTTTGATTTTTTTTTAACCCAATTAAATTTTTGCTTTTATTGAAGCAAGCGGTTTTATCTTTCCTCAACATTATTTTAATTGATATAGGTGGCCAGTGTCGATCTGAGAGAGTAAATATAACACTGACAAGCGAACTTTGGAATGAGACCTTGATGAACAGAGAATCCAATGAGTTCAGAACTTTGGAGAATAATATTCTATCTTCAGTAAGTTATACCATTTCATAATTCCGTATATCCACGCCGTCGTTATGAAAGGTTAAACGGTCAGAGATCAAAATCATTGTCCTCATCATCATTATCGTTATCGTTATCGTTATCGTTTTCGTTATCGTTTTCGTTATCGTTATCATCATTGCTTTCGTTATTGTCCTTACCAGATCCATTCTTATGATACCAGGTCATTAACTGCAGGTCAGTTTTACGTCTAGAAATCTAGTCTGACTCAATCAGTCAACAACCGTTCTCCTTTTCTAGAACTGGTGCGAGAATTTGGAATATGATTCCTCCTAAGCCACCGCGACTTAAGTAAACCTCCTTTCAAACGAAAATTGCACAAACTACTCCTAAAAGGTTTGGAGACTGAGAAGGTTTATGTTGACATGAACGCAGTTAAAATCTTTTTTCCCTTCCTTTACAAACTACTCCTAAAAGGTTTGGAGACTGAGAAGGTTTATGTTGACATGAACGCAGTTAAAATCTTTTTTCCCTTCCTTTATTACCAGTTTTAAACTAAATTGATTTACTGTATTTTGTAATAATTTGTTATTTTGAAATAACAAATAAAGTTTATAAAGTTAATAAATTTTAATCTTGTTTTCTTTATTGACCGGCCCTGTTCTGTTATGTTTTATTGTTGCCCACCTCGAATAGCTTTGCTAATTATATTGTGGGTAACAAATATTGTAAAATCTGTCTCATTACAATAACATGTTGTTGTTGTTAATGTTATTACTTTTGTATTACTCAGTCCTCGTGAAGTAAATTTGACAATCGGTACCTTAAGCAACGACGACGACGACGGCTACGAGAACGTCACGTAACAAAAGTTTTAATTAGCAAAAACAATAGTTCTGCACGCCCCGCACGTGCCTTTCACATTTTGATACATTTCTTTGCCATTCTCGTCTTGACAACGAAGTAAAATGATCAAATTTGAGGTCATGTTGAGGACGAGAGCACCTGACGATGAAGTTTCAAAGTTCTCTCCAAATATCCACACCGTTCTCACCAATTTTAATCTTGGAATGTGGAATCACACTTTCCAAGCCGAGAGATTTGGAGTTATAGCAAAATTATTACATTAACGGGATATCAATATTTTAAGACAACGTTCTCGTAGCCGTCGTCGTTCGCCTTGATTAAGGTCCCTTGTAACTTGCAACTGCTAAGCGAAAAATAGCCGCTCATTTAAAACCCCATTGTGAGCCAGCTTCGAAAGTCTTGTTACTCGCGTCTAACTACTGGCCTTTGTCATTAACACTCGTTGTGTTTGTTCTCTTAGATCATGAAAGTTTACATCACCAACGACGGAAAACTGCTCTATGGTGTTATGTTGGAACGATTCAGGTAACAAAAACAAAAGAATTCGATTGTTTCATATCTTTCAGTGTTGTGTGCCCGACGTATAGGAAAATTCAGAGCAACGGCTCACTGAAGGGACTGGGACACATGCGCAGTAGCCACCGACATAATAGGGAGCTTAAGCACGCGTGTTTTTGAGACGCGGACACCAACCGGAAAAGAACATTTCGCGTTCCAGGACAGTGGTTTCTCCCACATTTTTACACTAATCATCTCTAATGTAAATTTGGTTGTGTGAGAGACAAGTTAAAAGGGAAAACAGCTCACTTCCGGTTGCCGTCCGCGTCCAAAAAACGCGCGTGCTTGAGCTCCCTAATAGCTCTTCTCAAATGCTTTGCTTTTCAACCACTATTACCGTAGTAATAGCATGACGGGATTGCGCATGCGCGTTGGATGAGATAATCTCCTTAAACCGATGACATTACATTATCAAAGCATTGTGTTTTTGTCGTGGAGCCATATATAGGTGGTTTGCAACTTGTCTCTGGGGACACAGATGACAGTGGCAAAATGTAGAAATGCCGTTGGAAGAACAAAAGAGCTACGTTTTCGTTAGGCCTAGACACAAATATCCGTATATTGAGATATTTAGAAGATTTTGAGGTATTTAAAAATCTCCAAATATTTAGAAAATTGTGATATTTAAGATTTTTTAGGAAGAAACTATTAAAGTCACATTTTTCCCCAGAAAAATGGAGAAAGAAAGCAAACTTTTAAGTTAAATGCTACTTACAGACAGAGAAATTTAAAGAAAATGAACAAATCATCCCATATGCGCCTGCAGTAATCGCATGCAGCAGTATTATCCATTTAATATATGTCATATATGTTGGAAAAAAACGTTTTGTTGTATGCCTTACAAAGACACCGTTGAATTTCGTGTATTGCCTCATACTTTGTTAAGTTATAGCCCTTTTATTTATGGAAATAAAGGCAGATATTCTTGGGATGTTTAGAAAAAAAAAACCAGGATATTTAGAAAAAAATCGAAATATTTAGAGCAAAAAATCGGGATTTTCCGGAAACATCTTTAGGCGATTTCTCGTGATATTTGTGTCTAGGCCTAGTTTTCGTCAACCAACATTGTGGCGATGACGTAACTCGAAAACCACCTATTAATGTACGCAAGTAACTGATTTCAAACTAATTTTCCCCAAATAGGTGGTTTGCATTGAATCTCTTGAGACCGAGGTGACAATGGTACAAATTACAACGGCTGGTGGACGTAATGTAACATCCTTCCATAACTGCTACCTTCATGGCAACTTTTAAAACCCCCAGGTGTAAAACAAAGACATTAGGGAACATGATTGACCCGGAGAGGACAAGGTTGAGATGCACTGAAAAAGTCACTCACTCGCTGCTTTCGAATTTAATGAGATAACCTCGTTTACCAACTCTCTTTATTCGCGATTGCTGGGAAGAATTCCAAGAGTTTTAAAGCGAAACAGTTAAGCTGGGATGAATCTCTTCGCGTTCTTAGAGAGTGATGATTTCGTGAAGGATGGAATATCATTTTACAATGCAAATCCTGCGCATGCGCAGAACTGAAGATATACACAATCACCTCTGAACACCTTAACCGACCCCCTTTTAAGCAATGCAAATGTAAAACCTTTTGTGTTACTTCTTTTTGCAGCCCTGGTAGCGTGATTGTCACCGTTAGAATGTTGTTTGGAACACCAGCTTGTGATCCTCTAAACCCGTTACGGGATGAAATAGCAAGTGCAAGACTCGGCCAGTTCACTGTTGACCCACAGTTATATATTTATCCGCCTGTGTTGATTCCTACGACACGTCCAACAGCAAGAACAAATTCAGGTAAAAAAATTGGCTTTAAGAAGTTAAGGTTGGTCGTGGTTGCTTCATCTCTTAGAGGCCAAGGCAAACGGCGAAAGCTCTGCATCCTATGAACTGAACTGAGCTCTACGCTCTACATTGTGGCTGAGTCGTTAGGGCGGTTGTCTTGATATTCGGAGATCCTGGGTTCAAGACCCTTCTGACCTTTGGTTGAATTTGATCCTGGAAGTCCCTGGTTCAACTTCTCGTCTGCGTTTGTAATAGGCAACTGGTTTGCCTCCGGCCAATTGAGACTCTTATACAATGTTCTTCTGTTCTGATCGTTTCATTGGCCCTGAAAAGCCCTTGTGGTAGGGCAGTCAAGAAATAAAGTATGTACTACGTATGTATGTAGGTTCCAGTGCGACTCGATTTTCCAACAGGAAAGATGAACAGCTAAAAATATCAAAATTACTGAAAGACCTTGCTGACAACGGAAATCTTAGTTTGTTTCCCAAGACACATTTTGATCTGTGTATCTCATAAATATTTGTCTTTTTAATTATCTTTTCGTGTAAATGCGTTACAGTACAATACAGGATAGTTTTTAGGGATAACAGTCAAGCCGGAGAACGGCCAACCTAAAGTTTGTTGAACTCATATTTAGACTAAGTAACTGAACCTTTAATTGACCATATTCGTATTCTCAGTATTGGACTGGAACTAGCTGGCAATGGAGGCTATTGAGGGGGAATCCTTTCAAATGCAAATACTTTTTAATATATTTCCTCGCATTGGCCTCGCTTTCACCCTGCGAGTAGAGCCCCTCTAAAACTCGCAGCGAGGGAGAAAGAGAGGCTCTGGAGGAATCGTGTCAAGTCTTTTAAGTCGCCGCAGGCCAAGTTTCTAGGCTAATCACTCCGGTCAAACCAACGCACAAGGGAGGCGTAATATTGAAGAAACTGTGGTATATTAAGGAAGAAAACCTTCATTAATTAATTTTTGTACAAAGACCTCTATTACGTGAAAGCAAACACACGCTAAATTGAACTGTCGTCGTAGAATTTGATTCATTTGTTGACCAGTCTGAATCATACAGAATGTATTTACAATATGGGGAATGAAGATAGGAAATCGTTTCTTCCTTAGTGACAACGAGGAGGCCGAAGACAAAAGGACCAGGAAGAAAGGACGCAGGTATGCAATTTCTCTTAGCACAACCTCATCTCCAACAACGCCACCGAACACCGAAGGTGTGAAGTATACCTTCCCTTTTATTCGGATAAAGTATTACATGCAATGGCCTCATATCATGCAATGCATGTACTTTCTTTTTTAAAGATTCTGACTCCAAGGAAACTTTGTTAATGTTTCATGCCATTTATCTTGCTGTTATCTGCTTTCTCGTGATGGCCAACATTATTCTTGCTTTTCTGCTGTGGCGACGGTACAAGAACAAAGGTAATTTTGTTCTGCTTATTAAATTTGTCTAGTGGATATCGCTCACGGACTGCATCCCAGCGCTGCACGTTGTTAGAATCCCAGTTCATGCGCTCCAAAGTTCATTCAGCTTTCCATCCATTTGGGGTCAATTCCCTGCCGTAACAACGGTAGAAGTCATTGAAAAAAGGGCCTCCGGGTTGCCATTTGACTGCGGTCGGCCTCCTGTGACGTGTGGTCTTGTCGTCTTTGCCTCCAAGCACCAAATTGCGGCAACCTTCGCTTCACCAGGAGCCTACAACTCCCATAGTAGATCTATGCATAGGCATTTTCACAGATCAAGCTATTTTTAGACGAATTCTTAAATAAGTGACCATTCTCAATCACATGGGTAATGATTGCTCATGCAAGACTTGCTATTGGCTGGAAAGGTCTGGTAAAAACGCCGTTGCATGAGTACAACTAGTCATGTGCTCTTGAAGGAGCAGCTTATGAGAGGAGGGCCACACATTCAAGGGACCCAACCCGCTCCAACGCATTCCTCATAATTGGTTCCTTACCAGACAACGTTTTCGCCGTGGCGTGACATGTGTATGTGAAAGAGAAGCTGATAAGCACAAAGACCAGAATATGTTTTGTTTTTTTTCCTGCTTAGCTAGCGGCCATTAGATAAGATCGCGCACTTTTGCTGACCAGTTGAGACAAGGTAGCTTTCTTGGCATTTCACTTGGGGGTGTGCTTATTGTTGGTCTAACGTATGCTAGGATGCAAGCGTAAACATTTCAATTCTAGTAAAACGTAACTTTTCCTTTATAGATTCTTAAAAATATCTTTGCCTGCACTATTGGTTACGCCCATTCACAGGCGTGCATGTGTTTATTCCTGTGATTGTGTCAAACGGAAAAAAGACAGACGTTAAAGCTGTTTTTTAAAATTTTCTTTTTGCAGGCTCTGCAACAGAAAAATGGTAGGTAGCAATACCAAATAAAATATCTTGCTCTTACGAAACAGCCTCCATATATCTCGATAGTTATTTAGTCTCCCACACCAAAGGACCAAGTATAAGAATTTACCGCTGAGAAAGAACTCTTGCCCTCGGTGAAGTTTGGACTCGCTCGAGAAGACTTTAATCGACATCTCTGCCGCCCAGGAACACTGGCACATTCATGACAGATACAAACGTTTTGGATATGGTATCATCAAGATGTAAAATAAAAAGCAGCCTCTGCTTACTTGTAGCTCAACAATATCCATTTGTATAAAGGGAAATAGAAACACAATTTTGAATTTCTGAGTATGGTAAAAACTTTGCTCGATCCCTTTGTCATTACAAAAAAAATCAATATATATTTTTCATTTCTTTTGAAATGAAATAGCCGTTTGTTTGTGGAGACAATTTTTGCCGGATTTTCTACGTTTCTTATTTTTACTAGTTGTGAATTAAATGAGAGTTACAACAAGCAGGACGATGCAAAGGTAACGGCGAGCATTTTTACAATTTATCATACACGTGGAAACTTAGAACTCGTTGGGTAATATTTCACCTTTGCACTTTGCGTCGTGATCATCATTACTCACCATCATCATCATCATCTTTATCATTATCATTTCCATCATCACCATAGACCTTATTCATAAATGGCGGTCAATTTATAATTCTTTTGTCGAAGTGCAAATTAGCCTACGAAGCCTCGGTACCCTACAGTGAATTGGAAAGAATTCTTGCTCTAAAATGAGCTGGAGAAGGCAGTAATCCTGAAACGGTGGTTTAAAATTAAATACTGAATACAACGCCATGAGAAGAAACCATCGTTCCTTACTACCTAGTCTCTTTTTCTTTTCTTCCATCCACGTGACCTATAATCTCTAGAGACTCAAATAGGATATGAGTTTATGTTTCCAGCCATATTGGTGGTACATTTTATAATCAACAATGAAAACTAATGAGCGAACTTTGTTTTTTGCTCCAACATATTGACCATGCAGTTACATTGAAATCAACCAACTGCGCATGAGATAATTAACCAGGTTGACATGTCAAATAAAATCTACAGGGTCGTGAAGAAACTCTTCAAGGGTCCAGAGCTGATGTCTTATCGCACTCCACTGACGTTTTGTCTTTGCATTCACTCGCGGTAACTGAAATGTCATTGGACACAACACAGCAATCCATCTACGACGCCTGCAAGCCCACACCAGCGAGGAGGAGTTGGGAATTTAGTCGAGAGCATGTCAACTTGATAAAAGAGATTGGAAAAGGTGCGTTTTGCCAAGTGGCCAAAGCAGAAGCTTGGAACATCAGTGGAATCAAGGGTCTTACAACGGTGGCAGTTAAAATGCTGAAAGGTAATTCGGTTTGCGATCAGTTTTGGCTCACGAAGTAATAATAATAATAATAATAATAATAATAATAATAATAATAATACTGATACTGATACTGAGAATGATAAGTAGACGATATTACATGACCGAAGCGAAGTGAGCGAAGCGAACAAGTGAGAGATACTTTCCGCGGGAGAAGATAAAATTCATATCCCCAAGCGGCCATGTAATGTTCTGTTTATTACATAGATATTGATGAAATGTCCAACCGAATTTTAAAAAACTTGTTTTATTCATTTTCGAAATGATGAAAAAGTGGTCACAAACCGCTAAAACACTCATGTTGTGTAACATGAAACAAGATATGAAAGTTATGAAAAGAAAATAATGATAATGTAAAATTTTGCAATAAAATTGTTAATGTAGTAGAGAAGAGTTATATTGAAGCACAAAAGTATCTTACAATGAAGACGAATCTCGCGTTTTATTGGCTAATAGTGTTCGTTACCATGACGAAACCTATATTCACACATGTGAAAGCTAAAAATGATATATTCACTACGTGCCGTGAAGATATGATTTTTTTAGTAAAAGGAGAAATCCTGGTAGTTCATCAGTATCTATATAATAATGAACTTTATTTAAGTGCCCATTATATTTAGTGCTGGGCAAATCAAAGCAAATCAATTCACTTTAAATCATAGGTTGGTTTTTTTGAGTAGACGGGAAACCGGAGTACCGGTGAAAAACCTCTCGAGGAACCAATAAACTCAACCCTCACCTGTCTGGGAATCGAACCCTGCTCGCATAAAGGTGTAGCTCATTTTTTAAGCGTCCTCGTGACGCAAAAAAGCGTGATGTCATTGAAAGTTTGTGGGAGAATGCCCTGGCTAGTTTATCGAGCATGCACACACAGCATTCGAAAAGCTAGAATTGCTTCAGGGTGTACATATCCATGCATTAGTTTTACTCAACCACGTCTAATGATTATTTAGTAATTCACCAAGGAATCATGATATTCTTATTATCTTTTCAATTTTAACACAATTCCTGAGCTCCTCTGGCCTTTTAGTAGAAGTGGCATGAGTTGTAAGCCTCAGAAATAGCAAATATTAATAATTTTATTAATATTAATCTTTATTAATCTCCTTGTATCTTTACTTTGCTAATATAACTGTTAAACAATGTGAAAAAATAATTGAATTCAATTGAATTACGCACCCTCCCTGACAAAGTCACCAAACCCTTGCCCTCATCTCTCAGCGTCTTTTTTTTTTACATTCTTGGGTAAATAAAGTATCGCACAGAATCATTTTACCTTCTTGATATTCTACAGAAAATGCCTCGGATTCAGACAGGAAAGATCTACTGTCAGAACTGGCGTTGATGAAAAATCTGAGACCGCATCCTCATGTCATCAACCTGATGGGTTGCGTCACGAATTCTGGTAAATCCCGGTATTGATATTAGGGACCTTTCGAACAGAGGACGAAATGACAACGAGCACGAATTTTCCGTTCTGAGCACGCGCACTTCGAAAAATGTTGGCCACTCGTTGGCCTCCAAACTTTATGCGCATGCTCAGTACGGAAACCTCGTACTCGTACTCGTAGTCATCCTGGTCCACCGATCTAAAGGTCCTTATTAAGCAGGCGCTGTGTCTGAATGAGTGAACAAGTGAGTTTAGCAGTAGAGTGTCAATCTCAACTGAGTTTTCCCCCGGAATACGCTCATTCTAGAGTTCGTACCGAGTTTATGTCTTTAGCAGATTAGCATATGTTGTTATGGCGGCCGGCCACGTTTGAGAGGGCTCTGTCGTCTTACGGCGCTAAGTTAACGATGTCTACAATCGGACAGGTGAAGGACCTTCTAAAGAAGGAACAATAACCGATTCACTCTAAATTGGAAACTATGACTACCAAAGTTAGTGTTTCCATGTTCTTTTTGTTTCCTCGAGATCGCCAGTATTAAATGTAACATCGATAGGTAACCTGGGCGCCAACTAGGACACCGAATAGTTTATTTTGCCACAATGCTCAAACACTTGTACTTGATACAATAGAAACATCATTGGCAACTATTAAACGTTCGTAACAAAATTAGGTAACCACGTCAAGAGGAATTAAAATTGTATTGTATTGTATTGTTTCAGAAAGGTCATTCCTTTTACCACTATTTCGAGTAAATCTTTTTTTCGCCCGATGCGAGGGAATCCGGAATCAGCAAATGTGAGACTTTGGAATCCGAAATCCAGAGAGGGGAATCCGGAATCCATTGTATGGAATCCAGAATCCACAGATTTCGATGGAATCCAGGATCCACTTCGGCGGAGACCATTAGTTTGGAATCCGAAATCCACGACTCGGGATCCGGGGTCCACTATTCGGGATCCGGAATCCACGGGCTGGGATCTGGATTCCGAAGGCAATCTGGATTCCTTTACATAGGGCGATTTTTTCCTTCGTTGCGTAATAAAATCAGTGCATGTAATATAATAAGCATCCAAAAACTGATAATATCAAAAGGCAGCGTTTTGGTCTCTTCATTCTTCTATCATTTAAATGATACCATACAATACAATACATACTTAATTGACCGCTCCCCATAGGGGCTTTTCAGGGCCAATGAAAACACAATCAACGAAACTACAGAACACAACAACAACTGTTAAGAATCCCAACTGGCCGGAGGCAAACCAGTTGGCTATTTACAAGTGCGGCTGGGAAGTTGAACCTAGGACTACCAGGAACAAATTCAACGAATGGTCAGAGCGGGTCTTGAACCCGGGATCTCCGGATCTCAAGGCAAGCGCCCTAACCACTGGGCCACACTGCGTCCATAAAATATGCAACGCGTATGAACATCAGTTTCAAGACGTGTAAATTAACTTGAAAACTCTCTCTGGACCTCCGCGCGGACAGAGTCAGCATGAACGCAATATCTAAGCCACCTAAACGTGCAAACTGGGTTTGTCTGCGTGAAATACGTAGTAATAGTTAATAACCGCACACGATCGCAAGACTACAAGTACTGTATATGGAGTGTTAAATAATATTTTGCAGATCCGTTGCTTGTTTTGATCGAGTACATTCCTTATGGGGACTTGTTGGGATTCTTAAGAAAGAGCCGGGGTCTTAATGACACATACTATAAGGACCCAGACGTAAAACCTCGGACAAATCTAACGTCGCAGCAAATGATGCAGTTTGCTTGGCAGATTGCCGACGGGATGCGGTATCTCTCCTCTAACAAGGTAAGCTTGAATTTAACCTGCTTTTTCATAACTTTCTCAAGATTCAGCAAGGTTAATACATTCACCCATCTTCGAAATCAATACAATAAAACAAACTTCAAGGCTACTCGAGAGAAGGAAAGTTCATATTATGGATTATTCTATTACTCCGTTAAATGCCATAGGTTACAATTTTTGCATGAAACGAATCTAAGGATGCGTTCGATTGACCGTATTCCGGAATAGGAATACATGGAATATAAGTTAGAAATCCTTCGGAGATTCACACTAAGATTGTCAAACATCTGCTAAAATGCTATTTCAAACATATTTTTATTATCTTTGCTGCTTCCAAATGCTCCAGACACCGTTTTAATCATCACTCCGCGTATTCTTCTTCCGGAATAGGGTCAATCGAACGCGCCCTAAGTGGTACGCAAGACGATGGTACTTTCTCTCTCGGCATTTTAACAGGTGTTCTTTTTTTAAATTTTATTTTTGTTGTCTTATAATATTTTTTACAGATAATCCACCGTGATTTAGCGGCGAGAAATGTTCTTGTTGGCGAAGGGGAGAAATGCAAAGTGACGGATTTTGGAATGGCAAGAAATGTGGAACAGGATGATATCTACACCAAACGAAGTCGGGTTAGAATTTAGATATCATCGAATTCATGACTCTTTTTAAGGTTATCGGGTGTACTTTGGAAATATCATAGAATTTCTCTTTTCCCATTGAGTCCACAGGTGTAAGGGGCCAGATCGATTTGAGATGGCGGGTACTGTGGAACAGGATATCTCACCGAAGGGAGTCGACTTTTTTGTTAAATCATGAGATATATTTAACAAATAACGGACTTTCTACATTCCATTTTGTCCATAGACATTTGGAGTCTGTTTAGCATGTGTTGCCTTTAATGCGCTGCACTTAGCTTATGGAGAAAGGCTACACAGGACGATCAACCCCACTCTTCCATCTCTGACTTCTTAAAGGTTTATGGGCTTTATTCGCGCAGCGGCCATATTGGCAATAAACAATAGATTTCGTACCCCGAGCCTCGAGTTGAAATGTTTGGAAACGAGTTTCGGTTGGGCAAAACAAAAGTTTCATTCCCTCGGGATTCAACTTGGTAGCCGTGTGATTAAGGCCCATTGGGAGGAAAAACCTTAAATGACAATGACCACAACCAGGTTTTCTGAGCCCGCGACACTGAGCACCCCCAGCAAACCATTGTTTTAACGAAAACCGCTGGTCAGCAACCTGATTCTGGTCATTGCTCTCTAGGGTCTTCCCATTGGGAAGAGCTGACCGAGTTGACTATTAGAACTCAGGGATGCTAGTAAATGGCCAGGGTGGGCTTTGTATTTATGGCGTTCTTTTTAGAGCCACAGATTTCTGACCTGTTCACAGCGACAGAAAATCCAATCTTGATTGAGATTAATCACCCTGTCCTAGCTGTCCGGCTAAAACAGTTTTTCACGGCAGGTTGCCTGTTAATTAGTCAATTGTTAATCAATAAGTTATTTATGTATTTATTTATTCATTTTCTTCAAAAATAGGGTCGCCTGCCTGTCAAGTGGACTGCTCACGAGGCTTTGCTATATGGAACATATACAACACAAAGTGATGTGTAAGCGCTATTTCTTGAAAGCTCTTTACCTTCAAAGCAGACCAGGAAGGCTCTATAATGTGATTTTCATTTCGAGGTGTTGCATATTACAGCCGGCGAAAACCTGTTTACGTTTTACGAAATCGGAAAATTCAATTAAAACTATCTGTTTTGGTTTTTGTTCTAAAATTTGCATCGGGAATTCCCCATTGGCAATCCTTGTACTAGTGTAAGAGTATTCGAATAGCACGTGAAAACTGAAAAACATGCTAGCATTAGGCTTGTTTCTGTCTACTGAGATATCGATTATTCAAAGAAAGTTGCGAATAAAATCGTCATGAAAGATCAAAGCGCGCATACAGGAAATTAACTAGCCTAATCATAAAATCACAGTTTCCTCGATTGTGATTGGTTTTAAAAAGTCCCATTTTCAGTTAATTTACTTGCCAAGTTGTTATCGGAGAGTTTGTCATCGGACAAATCAATAAGCCAATCACATTCAAAGTTGTAGTTTAAATCATCCAATCACAACCTTGGTTTCAATCACCATACAAACAGTGGACATGCTTTCTTTTTTTTCATAGCGACCTTGAACAATCTACACCTCCTTTCGTTTGTCAGTCTTTTAATGCAAGTTTTCCTTTCTTTCATAACCTGGCTCTTCTTCTTTTCTCGGAAACTGTAATTTTTATGATTAATTGGTAAGAGGACTTGCGGTAAACAAATCGAGCTCCCGCTGCGCGGACGTTCGATTTTGTTATCACTCGCATGCGATCTCGACCCCAGAGCTCTTCTCTTGACTGAGGGGGAGAAGAGCTCTGGGGAACCCTGAAGCAAAGTGTCTCCTCATTGGTTTTCGTGAAGAACAATCAAAAGCGTCTCTAATTGGTGCGTTCATGTTAACCCGAGGAGTGAGCAAGCGCCGTAAGGTTCAAATAGCCAATTTTTGGGCTATAAGAACCCCACGACGCATGTTCTCCTACATAGAGTTTCCCAGAGCCTTGGGTCGATCCGAGGCTCTGGTGACGAGAATGCTCTCGCATGATTACAGACCGAATCGGACTGAGTCGTATTAGCAATCCGATCGACACCACAATCCGATTTCCTTTGAGAAAGATTAGAATTTCGGCAGGTGATATCCTAGGTCTTGAAGTAAATATATCACCTTGATTTACTGATCGCCATTTTGTTTTTCAGGTGGAGCTTTGGCGTTGTCCTTTACGAGATATTTACTGTTGGTATGTATTTTTTTTCTCGCCGTTGGGTATTTGAGTAGTAATGTAGCAACGGCTGCATGTAAATGAACGTGCGAAAAGGAGTTGGAGAAACACATGATATTGCCAGAACTTGAAGTTACAAAAAGGTCACACACAGTCCAATCAACAAATATGAAAACAAAGTAATAGAGATTTCTCCCTACAGAGTCCTTTTTTGTTCAGTGGATAGAGCGTCTGCACGATATACTCCGAGGATCTTCGAGGATTCAAATCCTTCAAGGATGTTTCCAACATCTTGTCGCATAATGAGTGAATGAATGAATGAATGAATGAACGAACGAACGAACGAGTGAGTGAGTGAGTGAGTGAGTGAGTGAGTGAGTGAGTAAACAGTAAACAGTAAATCTTTATTGCGCCTTACTCTCCAAAGGGAGGTATCGGTCTCGTTACAATAAAGGTGATGATATCTTCTTGAATAAGTAATTAACTAAAAAGATCATACAATTACTTGTAATACAATTGGTATAAAATTATCATTTTTAATTATTTTAGTGAGTGAGTGAATGAGTGAGTGAGTGAGAGAGTGAGTGAGTCTACGGTATATAAGTGAGTGAGTAAGTGGGTGAGTGAATAATAGTAATAGTAATAGTAATAGTAATAGTAATAGTATTCTTTTATTGCGCCTTACACTCCAAGAGAAGAGGTATTGGTCTAGTTACAATAATGGTTTGAACATTAACTAATAAAAATACAAAATAATATTTACCATGTCCGTATACAATGAATTATAAAATTCATAGCGCTTATTACATTCGTGAATTAAGAATCTCTTTTGTTTTTTGAAACATTTTAATGTTTCAAAACTCACATATTTCAAACGCTGACACTCGTTACACCAATTTAAGTGATAAACAGAAGACGAAGTATTTACTTACAGCGGGAAACAAGGGTACATTTAAAATAAAAGGTAAATATATTCAATGCATTTAAAAACGGATATATTTGGGGATTGTCGAAAATCTCTACATCATGGTTGGCTAACAAAACCAACGGGTTGTTTCTTTACGAAAGAATTTTGCTCCATCGGCAACATACTGATGTGAGCATCCCTGCGATTAAATAGTATTGTGTTCCACAATTCAGTGATAAGTTAAGCTCACTGTGTTTTTGTGTGGCTTACGTGGCTTACACGAAGTGTAAACCACTCAATGCCATGGCCCAAGATATTTATTCCTGGATTTGTCACGGTGAACGGAGTGGCTGTCACGTGGTTTACTATCGTCCAAGACAGGCCCCAGTCTACGCTCGGCTAAGTACGTAAACTTCTAAGCTTCAGAAAGCGGCCATTTTGTGGTTGTAACACAGCGCGTTGTCGAAGATCGTTTTTTATATAGTTATTCGTTCTTCTTTGCTGCTTGGATTTTACACGCCGGCTTTCCTACAGTCGGCTTGTCTTCTAAGTTCGGATTACAGCGAGGAGTTGTGCTCTCACAGGGCAACATTTCAATTCACGGTCTGGACCTTTGGTACAGGTTGCGTCACATGAAAACTTACGAGTCATTATTGACTCTCGCAAGCCAACATTTAACGGCTTCAATCTGCTCAGCAGACCTGCTTGAGTATCTGAAAGTTTCTGAAAGTATTTGAAAGGCTCTGAAGTTACTTGAAAGCAAAAGAGACTCTCCTGTGCTTGTGTTGTCATTGCTCAATGTTGTTGTTGAATCGAATTGGATGAATCATCCACACACAGTTGACAAGAGTCTGCTAGCCCACGATTTCGTCAGAAGTAAGTAACATGGGAATCTCTGTCGAACAATACCGATCAAGAATCGGCTCTCATGACAATTTCCTTAAAACAAAAGATGCTTTGTCACGTTTCAATTATGATGCTTTACATGAATGTCTTTTATTTACCAACATTGAAACAAGTTGTTGGACAATACAAAATATGGAATGAAGTAGTGTTTTGATTTACCCAATTTGTGTACTACACCTGCTCACAATGTTTATTTTGGACCTTTTTGTACAGTAGATTAGCACTTTGCGTGATGTCAAGTTCATCTATTCATTTCATGTTTCCACATAGCTTGAACTTGGTAAACACACTGACATAAAATTACAAGGTCCATAATAAGAAAACTTCAACGATTCTGGTATTTAAAGTCATATGATACCATCATGAACTTCCCTGTACATTGAATTCTGTTGAACTTTTTCTTAAAACCTCCAGGTAAAATTGTTAATCTTATTGGCTTAAAATTATTAGCAATGTTAATAAGCACTACTCAACATATGATTTATTAAAATATTGCTTGTGTTCAGATATTGTTATGCGTCTATCTTTTTTTCCCAAATTCCTCCACTTGCAACCCAATAGCCACTTACATCAACTAAATTTTTCTGTGTTTCTTTATTGAAAATTTAGCATTATGATACTTTACATGCATATATTGTCAAAAATTAGTCGTACATTCAAACCAAATCAAGCTCCCAATGTGGCTTCTAGCAAAGGTTACATCATTTCCTGTATGTCCCAGCCCTTCTGCAAAGTGTTGTGCTCTTGCACTGGTACACAAAATGCCAAAAGCATTCATACGAAATGCTTCCCTGGAGTTGATTTCACAACACTTGCCCTGGACAAACTCAGAACTCAATTCCACTTGGTTGCATAAACAAAATCATGACTGAATCTATAAGCCCACTATAGGACATGATGCTGACATTTTTTCAGTTCCTTAAATCCTCAGGTTACATGCGCAACCTCTGTTGTCAAAATGACACCTCCATAAAACTTTACCCAATAACCCTCATCTTGAAAATAAGCATTTCAGGACGGATGTATGTCAATTATCTTATTGTATTGATTGAGAGGAACAATATTGAAAACTAACCGTAATCAGATACTAATAGAAACTCAATGACTAATAGAAACTCAATGACAAAACAGATCCTTTTAATTTGTAACCTCCCCCATCAAAGCAGCTTAATTTCGTAAGCCACACATGTACGCATTGCGGACCTATTTTTTTAATTTGTTCTAGGGTAGGTTGGGGCCATCTCGAAAGCCCCTTTTGGGCACCACACACAACTTGTATTGTAATAGCTGTAATATACTTGAGCTATTTAATTAATCAATAGAAGCTAACTTTCATAACTTTTTGTCAAGACACCTCATTTGTAAACAGTGTGAAATGAAATCAACCACGAACCATGAGCAACACCCGCAATCTCCTCCCTAGGGTCTTTTCGGCATTCAAAATGGCGGCTATGCTGAAAGCCGAAAAGATCCTGGGGACGAGGTCTAGGAAATTAGCAACGCTTCAAGTTGCTTTGTGGCAATGAAAATGGAATATGCTTGCCCCCAACCCCACCCTTCTCCGACGCTGCTTGCCCTCGAAGTGACTCAACCTACAAACCCTTGTCGTTAAATCCACAGGTGGATGTCCATATCCAGGAATAAGTGGCTACCAGATTGCTAACTTGCTAAAGAAGGGCTACAGGATGCCCAAGCCAAAACATGTTGATCAAAATTTGTAAGTATTTTTTCTGCAACGAACAAACACTATATGACATTGGTAGCAACAGGAGATGGTATTGCTATCGATTCACTGTCAATTAAATACGAAAACATTCATAGAGTTAAACAAGCACAGCAGCAGGGGCAGATCCATACCGGTTTCCACCGTTTTACGTAAATTGGTCAGAAACACGGGAAAGGAAACTTTCGAAAGTTAAAATCCAAAACATTGCCTGGGGAGCATGCCCCCGCACCCCCTTAGAAACTTTTTCGTTGTCTTGAAAATCAGTCATTATTTATCCTAGATCCACCCCTGAACAATGTGGTCCAAATCCCGCTATGATCACTTTAATTAGGGGGGGGGGGGGGGGGGGGTGGCTCTTAACTACCGACTCACAACCATATTTGGTAAGTCAAGTGACCAAAACAGAAAATACCTAAAAACTCAGCGAGTTAACTGTGTACAGTACGAGAACAGTCTAACACAAAATCTGTAGCATGGATTAAAAAAAAAAGTTATCTTTAAAAAAATTATGACGTCATAAGGCCCTCCTTTGATACTTTTTTTCAAAATACCAGTTCCATTTTCTGTTCGAATAATAATTCCATGCTACAGTTGACGAAAAATGATGGGACGGTACCCATCTGGTGAAAAAACCGCTTCTTCCTTTCGTTTCCTGAGAGTTTTTACATGTTTTTCACTGAAATGCACGACAGAGGACTGCGACTAGTTGCGCATGCGCCTTCTGATTGAGGTGAGGTCAGATTGCCGTTGAGAAAGTTACTTCAAAGAACCATCCATGCAATCTTTTTTTAGGGCTTTTGGCTAAAAGGTTCTTTAGCAACCATTGTCTTTCTGTAGTTAAGTGCCGCCCTCTCGACACCACTCAACATGAGATGAGATGAACTTAAACTTTTAATCACCGTCAATACGTCTTTTAACAATTTCCAGGCGTCATGCATGGGTGCTTATTTTCATAAAGAGTATTTGAGTTTATTAAAAACTATCATTGGATAATGCAATTCTGGAGTTTTCATGGTTATGAACAAAGTAGCATTACGCTTACTCTGGGAGCAGGGCTGGTGCATTTTTGAAGCCGGCCAATGATTGAGCGAGCTAGTCTTCTCGGATAGGGGTCATCCACTAGATTAGCCTTTGCTATTTTGATGATCCCAACTCGCTCCCTATTTTGTTGTTACACCTTAGCTGTACTCTCTTTTGTTGCCTATGTACATTTAACCTATATATCATGTGAAACTGAGTTGAGTTAAGTAGATCCTCTTGTCTTGTCTTGATAAGGACGATAAATTAACCGTAGGCTCCGCCCCGAAACCCTCCAACTCCAACTTTCATAACACTGTGTGACGTAAAGGAATCCACACACGAATCACTAAGACTAGGGCATGGAGTTCCCGGCACTATGGTCTGTCCTCTGTGGTATATGATGCATATGTCTGGGATTGAAATCGCTCGATATACTAGCTTTAGCAAGTTACTCTACAAACTGAGGAGAAATTAAGATATGATGATGCTGGCTACAGGACGAGTTTTCAATTCCAAGCATGTGCATTAGATTTGGAAGTCGATTTTTCTCTCAACATAAAACTCGTACATAAACTCCAATTTAAGGTCGCCATTATCGTTTCAGATACAATATTATGCTCCAGTGTTGGCAGCAGAAGCCGAACGACCGACCAACGTTCTCTATGCTGAAAAACAAGTTGTCGACAATGATACAAAATGATGAGGTAGGTTGACAACGTTGGCGCTGTATTAGAGAATCCTGCGAGCGATCGTGTCTTCATTTCTCAAGAAGAGACAAGTCTCGATATCTTCAGTCTTACAGAGGAGAGGCTAGCTGCTACATGCAATTTGCAAACGGTTAGACATTTAGTCTTATCGGAAAAGGAACTCAAAATCAAATGTTGTATCACCTGTTCCATAAACTGCTGTTATGAGTGCAAGAATTCACCAATATTGTATGGAAAATGCACGTGGCCTGTACTTTGGTACACGATGTTGTGGTTTTGTTGAGGGGCACATTCCCAAACCCGCCCTTTTTATTAATACGTAGAGCGCCCTTTGTTTTATTTTCTAGGCAGATCGCATGGATGTATTAAGCCAAAACCAGCGCCATTCCCTTAAGACAAGTTTATTATTATTAACACCTCAATTATCTTCAGTTACTCTTGTAAAATTGGATGACTTAATATTTTCCCTGTGATAATTTCATTTCATTGCATTTTCAGGAAATATATATCAACATGCAAGAATATAATACCGACGATTATGGATACATAGACGATCTTTTAGAATAAAGGAAGATTACAATGGAATTCTTTAATGGATATTGAGGAATTCTTTAATGGATATTGATAACAAGCTTAGCATTCAAATGAACTAACCTCGTGGACGAGAAAAGCAATGACTATTATGATGACAAAAATACGTTAGAAACATTATTTAACGAAGCTGACAAAGTTATTGTGCATACGTTCTGCGCATCTCGATATACTCGAGTTTCCTATGGGTGGTGGTTACTAATACATGGATATTTGTGCGCGGTTTAAAGGGGTAAATTGGGGGTAACCTTTCATTTTTCAGAGATAATTAAGCTTCAATATGAAAAAGAACGTTAAACATTGCTTTGTAGTACTAATATTGTTGATTAATTAGTAATGGTAATAGGACTAAGTGGAATACACTTTAGGGAGTAATCGGGCGAGTAATTTCGAGCACGATTACTCCCTGAATTGTACGACACGAAGTCCTATTATCAGTTGATCGTAACTATCACAAAATACGAGAAGATAACGGTGATAAATTTTTAGAGCTTAATCTGATCAACTTTCACTAGTCTTAATATTTCTTTTTAGCTCTGGAGAAAGAAAAATGATTCAAGTTCAGCTAGCGCGCGCTTCATAACTCATACAACTGTCCAATTACTAACTGTCCTATTAATGCTGAAATGAGGGCTATTGATAGCCGATCAGATTCGAGAATTTTGTGACATAGTTACGACTACCTTTGAAAAATACGTGGTTACCCCCAATTTTCTTTTTGGATTTCAATAACTCTTTAAAAGATCTGCTTGTCCGGGAGTTTCGCAGACTGCGAAAAAATACTTTTCAAAAAAGTAAGCACCGTCCTTAGGCTGCATTGACACTATTAAGAATTTATGTTCCCCAAGTGTTCATTTTAGTTTATTTGAAGACAGGCGACGTCCTTTTGAACCTTGGACAAAACATGATTTAAAGATGGGATGATCATCACAGCAGAAAGAGAAACTTTATAGCGGTTGCCTAAAAGTTCTCAGGAAGAAAAATATCAAGTTTAGTTTCCGACCACTAAGGCATCGGTTTGGCCATCTCCCCTGCCAGGAAGACATGATAGAGTGTATAGTCCGTTTTAATTAAAGTTCTGAAATTCAGAAAAGAAGAAGTGGTCTCTTTTAATTTGATTGGGAACAAAGCCTCCATATTCAAAAAGACTTTACAGTGAATTTCTATCAATGACGATCCAAAACAGTTTTCTCCGAGAGAGACAAATGCTTGCACTGAAGCATAGCAGGAGCCCATTACCCGGAGCTTCCATCTGTATTGTACCCTTGAGTCAACCCTGTCCCGTATCTTTCTATTTTTAGAACTACTACATTTTGACGTATGTGACGTATGTGACTGAGAACATACTTGAAGTGGTTCACATACGTCACATATGTATGTGACGTAATAAATGGCTGTTATGATCAGCTATTGTGAAAACACCCAGTAAAGCTCCACTGCGAGGTGCTTCTAAAAATAGAAAGATACGGGAAAGGGTTGACTCAGAGGGTTAATAGGGAGCTTAAGCAACGACAATGGCGACGGCAACGAGAACGTCACTAATTTGCATATTTAATGGGTAAAAACAATAGCTTCGCACGCCCTGCACGTGCGTTTTTCACTTTTGTCCATTTCGTTGCCTTCGTCAGCAAAACAACAACGTGAAATAACTAAATTTAAGGTTTTATGAAGAACGTCAACACTTGAGGACAAATTTTCATTTTCTCTCCTAAAATGGAGTGCCGTTCCGACTGGTGTCATCTTTGAGGAATTACCACACCCATGTCATATTAAAAACGTTGAAATAGTCACGAAGCGATTAAAATAACGCAAATTTATATTTTGAGATGACGTTCTCGTTGCCGTCGCCGTTGTCGTTGCTTAAGCTCCCTAATATGGAAGATGGAGGCTCCGGGTAATGGGCTCCTGAGAATAGTCGATAGAAGGGATTCGTCGTGAACGCGGCAAAACAATCGATGGCTTGCATCTGACGTCACGGCGGCCATGTTAGTGTACAGAACAATCCAGAAGAATGTGTTTTGGGAATTTGACCCTATTATTATGGGAAACTTGTGGGTCCATTTTCTATTGTTTTGTACACAAACATAGCCGTCTCGTCATGTGGATGCAAGCCAAGAATAAGCCCATTTTCGGTGTTGACTATAGCGGTGACGTAATCACGAGTGTGCACACTATGACAGAAGGTATTTTATGAAGTGGGATTTGTAGCCAAGAATAGTCCTCATGAAACTGGATTTAAACTTGGATAGAATGTTAACGCTATGATGACTTTGGCAAACGTTTATTATGTTGGAAAAGATTGAGAACTCGGGGAATAAATATTGAATCTTTGATCTCGACCAAAGTATTTTGTTGGTTTAAGTTTTCAACCAATGATTTAAGTCTCCACTTAGGCAGAAGGCAAAAGTTAGCTTTTTTTGACCAAGTTACCATTCATATTCATATGTGTAACGTTCTCTTTAGGCTAGATAACCAGCGCTGATTCGAGAAAGGAGCTCGCGCTCCTTCCCTTACTCTAGATCAAGAGAGTACAGGAAATCGAGCCTTCTTCTGAATGGACTGCGTTCAAGTCTTCACTTCAGTTTCTCATTAACTAATTAAGTCTGTTTACTTATTGCTTAAAAATTCTGAAAAGGAGGAAAGATCTTTGTTCACATCAAAAGCTGTTAAAGGTCATTTAATTACAAATTCTTTGAAGTTAATCCCCATTACAAGTATTTTGAGAAAACAGTCTCCTAGGTGGTTACGTTAGAGAAAAAAATCTCTATTTCCTCCCAGTGGCCCTCAGAATACAATTGTAAAAAGAAGAATTGATATTAAGGTACAAAATCAACACTAAGTTTGCTTGTATTTTTGTTTTCGTCTGTGGGGAGTTGGGGTGGAGAGAACGAGTGAGGCATGGACCACACCAAGCGCAATAATCTTGACCAGCGGATAATGACAATCATAAGACAAAGAGAGACAAAGCAAATAACTTTAGTTTCCTTTTTGTCGGGGAAGGAGGGAGGAGGAAGGAGGTAGAACTTGTGCTTAATACCCTAATAGGCCACTTGCACTAAGAGGTCACGTGACCATTGCTTCCTTTAAACAATGAGTTGGAATCTTGCTGATGCAAAAAATTGACAGAGCACATAAAAATTAGCTTACACCCGAAATTTGAGAGGAAACGCATTTAAGGAAGATATTTTATGGCACTTTGATTTTTTCCCAAAGCAGTATGATTTGTATTGGCCGCCATGTTGGAGGGCATACTCTTGCCCTCCAATATGGCGGCCAAAAGTACTTTTTGCTTATATCTTGTTAAACGTTTAATAGTTACGCTCAGAGGTGCTGTAAACGTTAGCACATAATTTTTTCAACATCCTCCTTGAAGTTTAAGTGCAAAGCTTGTGTTCAGAAAGAAAATAATTCATAATTTTGAAAATCACATTTCGGTCACGTGACCAGCGAGGAACTTACTCATTTTAAGAAAATAGTGCAGGTTTGAAAAACCAAATCACTATTATTATGTTTAAGATATGACCCACTAATCGTTTTTTGAAGGCAAAATCATATAGCTTTCATTTTCATGAAAACTATGTCACATGACCTCTTAGTGCAAATGGCCTATTCCTTTTAATTTCATGCCAAATGCCTGTTTTTTCATTTTTCAATCGAAATACTTATCACTTTTGTTTAGCCTGAGAGCTTTTCCTATCCGTATTTCACGAAGCTGCGATGAAGTTTATACATTAGAGTTTTGAAGCAAGCAACCGTGGACAATTTTCCTGTCTGTGTACGTTGGATCAGTGGCTTGATCTGATCGGCGTTATTTCAAGTTGAGAAACTAAATATTTTAAGCAAGAGCCGATACAACGTAGATGTGATTTTAGTGATTTACTATATTTCGGCTGGCCAAACCAGCCTTCGTCAGGTACAATGAGATTTGACATTTAATTGCTTCTATATATATATGTATATACTGAATGGATGTTGACGTAATACTGGAAAATATGAGATAAAACATGGCAGTTACAAAGATTTTGAATTCAAATACTAAGAGTCACGGAAAAATAACGGAAGTCACTCAAAATAATAAATTGAAATCTAATACGTTTCTTCGCGGATATTAAGACCGTTGGGATCAACTGTCCTGCCTTTTAAAATTAAAAAAGCTTCCTGGCCTTACGGATCGAGTCTCTGTTAGAAAATATTTTATCCATAGGAATTAATTGCATGTCCTTGGAGATGTTGTGGGGAGAGAAGAGGAAATGTTCTGCGACTGTAGTAGGTTTGGATTTGGTGTTAGCGTTATCTAAAGTGCGGCGGTGTTCATTAAAACGGTCTTTTAAACGTCGTTTAGTTTCTCCTATGTACTGTAGATGGCAACTGTTACATTGAATCGTGTACGTTTTTAGTTTCGCAAGTTATGTAGAAATTAATGGAGCGGGTTGCGCCAGTAGAAAAGAATGTGTAGTTGGTTAGTCCATGGACAACGTAAGGGCAGGTAACGTAGTCTTTGCCACAGCGAAAAGAACCGGAAGGAAGTGCGGAATTAGAATGAGTTACATTATGCAGGAGTCAATGTAAAGCCACGCTTCCTGGTATTCGATTCAAAATTTGAAAGTTGTGTAGTGCACGCGCGCGAACTTCAAATGAACTGAAAATCAGCATCAGGGCGCTTAGTACTCTCTTTCCGCCCTGTCAGCATTGAGGCCGCGTGGCTGGGCTGGCATGTCCCGAGACGAAAGATGAGACGCATCTCCTGCCTCTTCCTCTGTTTGTTACCATCGCAGAGTTTGATCCCGCGGACCAGTAACAAGTGCCACGCAGCATACGAAGTTTTGAACGTCTTTCATGACGTAAATGTATAATTTATGCGATAATGACGCGATATTGCTCGCGTCAGATCCCGGCTGGCGAAATTCATGATCAATAACGGAGGACAGACGCATGAAAAACTGACATCAATTTGTTAAATTTATTACAAAGCCTCGTACCTTGTTGATCTCTATTTGACAGCTCGTCAAATTTAAGCCAATCAGCATGCGACTCGCAAACACGTTTCGCGTATGATGCGCGTCGAAAGCGAAATGAATTTGTTCCACCGTCAGTTTTCAGACATATCTGCGCTGCCACTCTGCCTATTCTCTGATCTGAAGCCATTCAAAGATGTCGAATTACGGTCGCCGAACGTGTTTTATTAGCTGAAAGATACATGGATAGCTTATTGAAATGATCGGAAAAAGACAGCGTTCGTGAATGTTTACTGTCATTTTTACTCAGTTTTATTCTTCTTGGCTAACTGGAACATTAGAACTGGAACTGGAACTGGAACTGGTGCTGGATCCCTTTGAACATTTTTATCAGCCACGTTACATCTCTGGTTCCATCTGGTTGTTTTAGTAGTTCCAAGACGGCGAGCTGTGCTGTGCGAACTAACGTCGCGTCTTTGGCAACTGGAAAGAATGGCTCCAGCATTTCCTGACTTGAATGCGTGTGTTTCCCGAATTCCCGCTTCAGCTGCTTTTTTAAGACTTCCATCTGAGTGGATTAATGTGGAGAAGCTTTCGCTTGGTTGCTGCAATTGAATTTGCACTCGAGTTTTGTTGGTTGTTGATGACAAACTGGAACCTGCAGGATGGGTGTCTAGAAAACTAAGACATAAGACCTAAGACCTAAGACCTAAGACCTAGAAAACTAAGACCTAGAAAACTACAGAATGTATAAAAATCATTAAATTTCTTAAGACCTAGAAAACTAAGACCTAGAAAACTAAGACCTAGAAAACTATATAATATATATAAATCATTAAATTTCTTATATAAAATAAAATCCCAACCACTTGCCAACAGTGTATTGTTTTTCCGGTGTAATGCGGTGATGGTTAAACAAGGGTCTCGCACTCTCGCAAACTCTCGAATTCACCATTCTATACCTCTGATATTAATTTTTGTATGCGCCTGATTGCTTTGGTAATTCCCGCACAGAAATAAATTTGCCCTTACGGAATTTAAACTGCGATTGGTCGCAACACAATAAGCATTCCAGACACGTTTCGGCGGTGATAGTCTAATCATGGGTCAAACCTTAACTATCCGTGAAACGATTCAGTATGAGTATGGTCGATATCAACACGTATACACCCCACGTGTATATGCCACTGATGTAATATTTGTTAAAAAAATTACTTGAAAAGCCAAAACCATACCTAATTTGAGCAGTCGCTAAATACATACGAAGAATAACTCCGTAATGTACAGTAGTTGTCGCATAAAATGATAACCTGTGGATTTTATCTAGACGCACACCTAATCACAATTATTCGTTAGTCAAAAGAGAGAATTACCTTGTTCTCTAGAAAGAAAACAATAGTGAAACCTGGTACCATAATCCAAGGAAATTGTATAATTTAATATACTACATCGCGCATGGTCGTGGAAAGTGTCACTTTGAAAGAAATAGTCATAGTAACAGTAACCGTTTGCTTTAACTGAACCAATCACTCATCATCTCTAAATCAACAATATCAACAATTACGAATTTCTATATTAAATTCGAACAATTGTGGAACAAAAAACCGTAGCTGAAACGAGTATGCCCTTCTATTGAAGCGCTCGCGCGATACTATAGCTAAGCCTAAGTGAAACCCAAATATAGGGCCCGCTCACAAGCTAATTAAACATACTCTTAACGGAATATTTGTTATTTGCATTCATGAATTTTATTAGCAGTAGGGTAAATGGATCTTTTAAATCCGTTAACTATCACCGCATTACACTGGAAAAACAATACACTGTTGGCACTGAAGTGGTTGGGATTTTATTTTATATAAGAAATTTAGTGATTTTTATATATTCTATAGTAGTTTTCTAGGTCTTAGTTTTCTAGATCTTAGGTCTTAGGTGTTAGGTCTTAGTTTTCTAGACACCCCCTGCAGGATTGAAGTTTTCAAAGTGTTCTGACTACGCCGGCCGAGTTTACTCGAGATTCATTTTTCCTTTTGTAAAACATTTGTGGTGGTTCGGAAGTATCCAGAGTTATTTTTCTTTCATCAAGTTCTAATCCTACGACTGCTGGAAAAGGAACTACAACTTTCTTCCCAAGGACAGCTGATTTTTCAGTTTGGTGTTTAATAACACACGCGCCCGGCTGTTGTGGCTTGCTTGTGTTTACTTTCAGGGTGAACATCTCGTGGGATACTCGTGGATCTGATCTTTTATCGTTTAGGCCCTCAGGAATTGACGTCAGACACTGTTCAAGTGAGCAGAATTATTTACTGCTCCGTGATTTGCTGTGGAAGCAAACTTGGTTGCTGTCTGGATTGTGATTTCCTCTGAACTTGCGGAGTGAAAGCCTGATTTCGCTGACAGAAGAAATCTTTCTTTCAAAAAACTTATCTCATTTAAAAGGGATTCATTATGTGGCCTTGGAGAAGATAGTGAACCACAGAAAAATTGAGAAACACCACTTTTAACATTAGTGTGAAATTTAGACTTCTCTTTCTCAGCATAATGAACGATTTTGCGCTGTATCTAGTCTGCAGTGGAGCTCGACTTCACATTTTTAGCAAGAACAGAAACAATTTTGACCCCGCAATTGAAGAAATGTTTGCCAGTTAATATTTACTAAGTTAGTCGTAAACTCCAGGATAGATATTCCAAATTTCACTTACTTCTTTATTTCAGCAACTTTGTTAAGCGTTCTTCTGTTAATTAAATGCACTCACAGACAAGGGAAATACTTGATGGGTTGTATTGAGGCTAGGTAAAATTTTTGGGTTCAACCAAACCGTAAAGTGTTCTACGAATGAATTTGTGTAAAGAGCAGGTGATTTATACAGCTTAGCCTCACGATAGGGTATGCCATGGCTCTTTTTATCTCGTGAAATTATCATAAAGCCGACAGAGAAACCCAGAACTCCATCAAAAGCGAAATTCGCGGTTAAAATTCGTCTGTGGGAACATTGTAAACAAATAGGGACCATTTTATCCGCGTGTGGATTTTAAGCAAGGGGATTGGAGCTAGTTCCTCTAAATGCAAGGAATGCAAGGCAACTTCCGGTAGAAATCAATCCCAGTCTTCCAGAAGGCAAACTTATACCTCGGAGACACTGGGGTCCAATCAGTGTTTTCCGGTTGCTTTGTTGCTTCGGCGTCCTTCCGATGATATCATACTGCAAAATTTAACGAACATTCCTCCTGCCACTTGAATGTTCCTCGTTTGACGTCGTCGAAGGGAAGTCTCAGACAAACATGGTTCGATCTTTCGGGAGTATCGCAGGCTGGATTCTAGCTGTAGTTTTGACCTTGGCATCAATAGAGCGATCTGGTAAGACATTTCACGGCCCCAGTTTGAAGAACGCTTAGTTAAGGTTGAGCTTAAGTTGTCTTTTAGTTCGCCATTGTGCGGATGCTCGACGATGTTGTTTTTTTTCTTGCATGATTTCAGAGGCTCAGTTTTGGACAAAAACGCCTGGTGATCCTGTTATCGTTGTTGAAGGGGTTAACAGCACCGACGTGGATCTTGTGTGGAAATACAATGTACCCGAAACCGACATCGTTTCTGTCACCATAAGAAGAAGAAGGCAACGGGCAAGTACAGATTCAACCCTGATAGCATCGGGATTCGGCCAGGGTGCTAGAGAACCTAAAGCCTTTGATGTGTCTCATCAAAATCTTCGAAGCGAATACCGTGCTTTCGAAGACCGAAGCTTGGGAACGTATACCTTGCGGTTGCTGAACGTGAATAATGCTGAGGAGTATATGTACACCATCACAGTGGCTTACCAGGGTGGCGGGTCGGACTCGGATGATGACTCAGTCTTTGTTGACGTGAAAGGTGAGAAACCTCTCGCTTCAAGTTGATTTCTCTGTCCTGCAAAAGTTTTTTATTAAACCTGTATATGCTAAAGAACCGAAGCCTTTGTTTGCAGCAGAACGTCAGTCTTACAATTGTAACGATGTGTTTGTACTATGCATTGGTTAGGCTCTTTCACGTCGTGTTGTAAGACACTAATCGTATGCCCTTATCGGTTTTCGTTTTAATCAATCTGACATAAACCTTGGGTTCGTCAGGCGAAAAGCTCCGTCTAGAATTCAACGGTAACGAAACTGTGAAAGCCTTTGTTTCGAACTAAACCGAACCTTGAATCGTGATTTACAGCGATGGCGTTGAAATCGTATCGAAGTATTCAGTGTACCATTTATCATTGAATGAAATGCTTTCACTATGGTGCTCGTCGTGATATTTACAGTTTATTTCCATCGAAGCTTATCATTGTAGATAGAGGTGTATGAATTTTTGCGGAGTAACTGCGTGTGCAAGCGTTGCGAAACTCAATATTATCGCGTCATGTTTTGTTTAGCTAATTATCATATTCACACCAAGTTTTTCAAACAAGGGCGAAACATGGTATGTAGATAAATGATCTGTCATTACGATAACATCTACGAGGTTACACAGTAACACAGTCAAGTCCATTGCATTTTTCGATAAAAATTCGCAGTATTTGGTCTCGATGACTCATTGCCTGATTTGCATAAAATCCACCCACTTCTCATAAACGTAAATGCGGCGCTGAATGTTCCGCTTAAGAATACACAGTTGTGTTGGGGAAATTTCCACGATTAGTGCTTAAAGCTTCGTATAATTTAAGTGTTGAAGTTTCCGCCGAGCAGGTTATGATTATGGTTAGAGTAATGATTGAATTAACTTTTAATATAAAGATGACAGTTTGAATTCGCTTTTATTAGGTACATGTAAGCTTTTCTTTGATCCCTAGCGATGTCTTTTGAGATAATCCCAGATTTTGATGCTGCAGTATATTTGCATATGAACTCGTTAAGACACTTTGAACAGGTCTTCATCATCTTGAATCACTCAACAGCAAGCATTTTTTGTCATGTGAAATTCAATTCTCTAAAGGCCCGTGGAACGTGACTATGTGAACGGAAAGCTACATACCTGATCTTCCATGGGGTTCTTGATGAAATATCATAATGTATCCCAAAATATTTTTTTGCCCTGTGTAGTTCAAGGCTGTCTGAACAATTTACCGGTACTACAATTTTTTGCCCTTGGAATTTCTTACTCTCCTCTATTACCGAATCAGGTCCTATTTTGTTACTTAACTTTGTAATTACACTTAATAAGAACTCTATGATTTCTATGGCGTTGTGTCGGCTTGATCAAAACCCTAGTAGTTTACGCTACTCTTATTGCCGGTTTTCACTCTCACACCATCATCAAAACCATTCAACAAATTAAGTCAAGAATCAAAGAGATAAAAGAATATGAATATTCAAACAGTCTCACAAAGGTTCAGGTCTTTGCGATGTTTCATGCGGGAAATATTCGAAGAAATGTTTTACTCAAATTTACATGTATAAGGCTATGGCAGCCGGAAGCTGACAAAAACATACACTGTATGTCATCGAGTTTTGCTATAAAAAACCAGTAGTTGTCTTCTGAGGGCTCATGAACATCTATGTGAGTACTTATTCTCATACAAGGACTGTTCAGATTGCAAAATCTCAGCGGATAAGTCACTTTTTTAACGTACGTGATAGCACTCTCAACCGCAATTTTAATATCATGTCACGCAAAAGCTTAGAAATTCAACCTTGCTTTATCACGAGATGAAAAACCCTATCAAACTGAAAATTTGTGAAAAGACAAGTCCTCAGCTGTTCTAATAACTAAGCTAAAATCTCAAAAGGATTGATAATTCCTAATTTTTTAGTTTTGATGACGTCATGTGAAAACCAAGGATATCTGTCTTTGTATTTTTTATTTCCTCCACTTACTTCCAAAATAAATCAATTTATTATACAACGTGCCAAGCACAAGATAAATGGAGAAGCCCTTTCAATAAATTACATTTCTATTTAGGATAAAAGAGAGAAAATTTACAAGAGGGGAAACAAGAAAAAACATCAAGCAGTACACATAAGATGTAAGAGTAGATGTGGGACTGATCAGTACTGAGCAAGATAATGGCGATAGAGTGCCTATTTAAACAATTGCCCAGTTGGCTTTTCACGAATACTGTAGATATATGGATATCATTCCAATAATAACATCCAATAATTGTTGCTGCCCCACTTTCAAACGTGCTACGCAGCCCTTGTGTTGTCATTAAGTATTAAGCCAAATCAAGCCGATTTTTTTCTGAGCTTGTTTTTCAAGGTTTCAGGATAAGAAAAACTACTGCCCTAAGGACATTTTGAACACAAGGGAACAGTAATTATGAATCTTGATTGACATTAGTTGGGATAAGTACATGTAAAAAAAAACAGGTCTTCTGCACGTTTAAAAGTTGAAAGGACACAGCTAACATGCCAAACGAATGATCAATAATTATTGATACTCCTGTATGCTACGACTAGCTTCTTACACTTTGTTTTTGTGGGCAGTATTATATTTCTGACTGAACAAAGGGCGTGTTTGTGTTACATCAATCGGCGTCTCTTTAAGAATGAGACTCGTGCCAGGTCTCCGACATGAAAAATAATGCCTTGAACTTCGAATGTTTACAAAATCGAAGGTAAACAAAGGCTTTTTAGCCGTTTTCCAAGGTAAATCATCTTTAAAATGGCATATTTATGCAGGAACTCCTAAGAAACTTCTGATTGATGTTTTTTTTTTAATTTTGTGCATTGTTTTGTGAATTATGTGATTTTTCGTGAATTGTGCGATCGGATGCGATTTGAGGTCGATTGTGCGAAATCACACCATCGCGTAATATCAGAAGGCCTGGTGTATATACGCACATACGCTTATATTCATGGGTGTATGATTGTGTATACATGCGTGTCTGATTTTGCTTTGTTATTCAGTACCATAAATTTCCTTTGTGTTGCATTGTTGTGTATAACAAAGAACTTTTGGATCTGGAAAAAGCCATGAACCAATAACAAAATTTACACATGCAGAAGCTATCACGTTACAAATGCGCAAGTCGCTTTACATCGCGAATTTATTCAAGCAAAAGAAATGCAATGTTTATGAATCCGAAGGGAAAGGAAAATGTGTCTTACGTGTAAGTTTGGCATTTAAATGCATGTATCATTTAGCGAATTGCCAAGCGAGTATTCACAAAATACTCTTCCCAAAAGGTTTATTACATTGTACCTTTTAAGTGCTATGGAAAACAGTGGAGTTGGCCTGTAATCGACCACATGTTGGGTAAACAGCAATCAATCAATAACTTTACTTTGCTTGGAATTTTAGATAGCAATGATGCTAATATATCCCAAGAAATGATGGAAATAATGCATTGTTAAATTGTGAAAGCTGTTTTTAATTTGTTTACTTATTCAATGCAATGCCAAAGTTTACATCTGGGAATCGCATGTGTTGATTTGTTCGTATGCGTGTGACATTCTTTTATATGATGACATGTTTTTGGTAACCACAGACTTAAGGGCATCTGACAGGATGCGGCGATGCGGATCCGCATAATTCCCTAAAATCTGCATCCTCCGCATAGTTACAATATTTTCTGCATAAAACTGAAGAAATGCCTGATAATAGTGGTAAAGCAGGTTATGCCATCCTTACAAACGTAAAAGCCAAAGAGATTGACTACTTTGAAACAGCTAGATTTTCCTGAACATTGAAGAAAACATGCCATTTCGTTTGTAAGATAAGCTTCGTGAGCAGTTTCCACACATTTTTCAGCAATGAGCCAATTTCCAAGAACTGCAACAAACACATGCTTCAGTCTGCTTTTACAGCTCTTAAATGTTGGGGCAATTTACTGTATGCAGATTACCCAAAGTCATGGTGTCCATTGAGATACAGATTTTTTTCATGTAATGCCTTAATAACACATCAATTTTAAATATGTGTATCATGCATCATGCTGTTAATGGTTTTTTCAAGTTGTTACAGCTAAAAAATTATGTTCTGACTTAAATTATTAATTTTTTTGCTGGAGGAAAACATGGAACAATACATGTAATTGCTGTTTGTGCAACATCATGATGTTAACAATAATCAGATCTTGTGGTTTTTTCCTCATGTTTAGTTCCTCCAACGATAACTACTGCACCGGCAATCTCACTTAGACAACGTATTGGATCATCTGTGAACCTGACATGTGAAGCGTCTGGTGATCCAATGCCAAACATCACATGGACAAGAGAAGTTGCCACATCTAACCGGCCAGTAAATGCCACTGGTCCTGTTTTTCCTTTTGTGAATATTCAGTTGAATGATGCTGGATCGTACAGATGTACTGCTGATAATGGATATGGAGTTGTTTCAAGTCTTTCAGCTCTTAACATATTCTGTAAGTGACAAAGCAATGATATTATTTCAGTGAGTAACTTTTAGAACTTTCTTCGTAGTGCACACTATAGGCATATCAGGTTTGTAACATTACAGTGTACAGGTTTGTAAGTGCTTTAAAGTGCATATGAAACAAATTTTTTTATTAGCTTGTTTTAAAGAGCTTTCACATTGATCAAGAACAGTGTTTATTTTATTGCGAGCTACATGTACATGTAGCACTCTTGGTGGCCGAGTTATTCAAGATTTTGATTTATGGAAATTAGAGGACTTGTGATGTCACATTGGAGACACAAAATTATGTAAAATCACAAAATATGTAGTAGTTTTGCAAATACTTAGTCTGCAGGGTTGATGTGCTGCCAGAACTACACATTGTGATGGTGATTATGATGTCATCATAGGAACATACTCGTTACCAGACCTCTACCTTCCCGACACGAAAAACGCCTTCTTTGTTGCTCCAGAGTCTAACAGACTTCCTTGTGTTTGTGCTGTGTAATGTCCATATTCGCTCACACCCACTGAATGAACATCAAGAGCAAATAACCCTTATTGGGGAGAGAAACTCTGATTTTGCCCTTTGGATGGAGAGGGCCTGGAGCCCATTGTGTTGCCATGGAAACGTCACAGTGGGCCATATCATGGAATTTTGTGATGAGTATAACAAAGTTGTTATCTGCAAAAAGTTTCAGTTCTAAACAGATAAAGTCTCCAGATATATTCCATTTTTTGTGATTTTACATCATTTTGTGTCCACTACTGTATGTGAGGTCACGTTAGTCCTCTAATATGCATAAGTCAGAATCTTGAATAACTTGGCAACCAAGGGAGCTATCACAATAAAATAAATGCCTTCTTTATCATTTTGAAAGCTCATTTCGAAGGAGCTAATAGAAACATTTGTGTCATATGCACTTTAAGTGTACTGTATGTCTAGTCTAGCATGATGATTGTTTCCTGCTGTAACACTAGTCGTAAGAGCTTGAAGCAAATTTGTTTGTCCATTTTGGCCGTGCTCCCAAGATACTGTACCTTTAATTGGCTCAATGGTTATACATGTATGCTAAAAGGCGAGCAGGGGTTTCAATAAGCACTGATGGCCGACGAAAAGCGTAGGCTACTTTGTTCAGAGAAGTCGGCCAGGGATGAAGATAATAGACGGAAGCCGGGAAAATTACCCGGCTGTGAACGTGATTTTTCCGGCTGTAAAGCACTTCTTCTTTCTCCAAGATATTTTTAAATGTTGTCAGAAGATTTTTATTTATTTATTTCGTTTGTTTACACCTTCATTGCTGTCTTACCTGAACTGAAAGGATTGTAAACACTCCATTTACTGCGACGATCGCATCATTTGCATTTCATCGTCCATTTTGCAGGCTCAATGGGCAGCGGTATTTGTATTTCATGTATGCGAAATAATGAATGCCAAATTGCGTATCTCTGATGGTTGAAATATTATTGCTTTATAATGTCGGAAAAAAGAAAGAAAAATGATTCTGAGGCCGTTGGTATCATGAAATATTTTAAGTCTACCGAAAGAAACACGCTAAGTTCTAAGGAACCAACTGACATTGCTGAAAGAAGCTGAATTACGGGAAAAATTTAAACAAATGTTACCTGATAAAAGTCTGCCCTGAATGCCCTTGATTTTGCCGCCAAAATCAAGGAAAATGCATCTCCGAGAGTATGCATTTTCAAAATTTTCCGGGGGGGCATGCCCCCGGACCCCCCTAGGTATAGCGTGCCAAAGGCACGCTAGGGTGGGCCTTCGGCCCAAATACCCGCCTATCATTGCTAGATTCCCGCCTGCTAAAAACTTTAGCTACATCCCTGGTCGGCTACTTTTTCCCTTAAACTTGAGCATACTTTTTTCAAGCCCCAATTTCAAAATAGTTATCACATTCGATACTGCCATCTTCAAGCAACAGTGAATGGCATTTTTGCCGAGACCAACCATCGCATTTTTTTGCATAATTCAATTATGCTTAGTGACCTCGGCAATCATATCCAGAGGTTTTAAGTAAAACAGATTGTTATAAAGTAATCATTGCATCAAGACTTGTTTTCCACTAAAACAGTAAATGTTTCGTTTGGTTAAGCCTTTTCGTTCGTTCAGATTAAAATGACATATAATTATTGTAATTATTCTTATTGTTCGACAGAACTGATTTCTCGTTTTGACTGAAAAAAAATTATTGCAGTTTGTCTAGACAAACCGAAATGTTTCAATTTGTGCTTGAAAAAATGCGTAGTAATGATGACATGAATTTGTCGAAACGTCATATAACGTTAAATCGTTAATTTTCCTTTTGAAATGATTTTCCAAATCTTTCTTTGCTGGAAATTATCAAAAGAATGCACTTAATTGCTCACTCAGTGTTGCTGTTGATAAGAAATCTTCCTTTATCTTTGTACTCAATTTGTGCCCACAACACTGGAAATTGCATTTCAGAGCTTCCAGATTTCAACATTTTCTGGGGGAGTATGCCCCAGAACCTCCTAGACGAAGGGGCCTAGCGGCCCCTTGTTGATACAGGCGGCTACTAGACTTAAACAAGTTGCCTGCTTCAAATCTTATTGAAACCCCTGGGTGAGCTTCAAGCATCAT
>NC_090895.1:5993041-6005541 GCF_036669925.1 Montipora capricornis | reverse complement strand
AAACCTGAAGAAAAAAGGGAAGTGATTTTTGAGCCACAAAGACGGACTTAGATCCTTGTTGATAGCAGTTGATGGCAAAACGGTTGACACTTCGGTTACATCGTACATTGAATTTCTCATGAATTCATTCCTTAAAAAATGTCTCTTCATTGTGGATGCTGTGTTGGCATTTTGACTGCTCTGCTTTGCTTTCTTGAGGAGATTGAATCACTATTTGTGCGCTGAGTATTTAAAACTTTGCGTGCAACAGTGGTCACCATATTGTCTGCACCTGTCCAAACTTGAAATGTTCAGGTTGAATTTTTCAAGTTTCGATTAAAAAATCTGATGCATCCACATCCGTGACAGTGCTCCCTTTCCACTGAAAGGGACAAAGTCACCGTTAAGACCGTGCCGACCTGGCCCGGGCTGCTCGAAGCATGGTTAGTGCTAACCAGCGTTAAATATGATGGAAACTTATAGGCTTTGATACCTCTTAACCAACGGTTAGCGCTAATCAGGCTTCGAGAAACCGGCTCCTGGACGCTAGTTTACTGATGGTATTGTAAAGTCTCTACCTCAACCCGAAATCAAATTTTGCGCATAGAGTTTATCAACTTGAAACTGATCTGTTTCAATCCTCTCGGGTTTTCATTTGATTTTAAGTCACTAACTGAAAAGATGTTTTGTTTTATACTTTTATTAATCCTACTTGATTATATAAAGGACGGTTCATTTGACTTGATTTGCGTTAATTGTTAATTTCAATTTACAGTGTCCCCAATTGGTGCTCCAGCGCTAGAACGACTAGACACTTAAATAAAGTTCCTTTCCTTTCCTTTCATACGAATACTTCACAGTTCTGTGAAAAGGTGAGAGTCATTTTGAACTGTTCAGATCGATACAAGTTCTTATTATATATAACTTTTGCTGAAGACGCGGTCAATGGAGAAAAAATAAAAATTATGTGTGAGAAAATTAAAACTCGCTAGGGATATGGCTTCAGATGAAGATTCTGAATGATGTAAAATCAATCGATCAGTGACAAAGTGCTAGGCAGCCGAAATACTACACGGACAGCTCGGTTGTTTTAATGAACAGATTCAATACCATAGCTTGTCATGTTAACAAAAAATATCTTTTTGTTCACCTTTTAATGAAGGCTTGTTTCCGAGGCAGATAACAACGATGTATTTTTTGAGTCCATTTTTGCGTCAAATGACAAAACTTCGCTGGCAGACGCCGCAGCATCACGTTGGGAGACAGAAAATTTCTGACGCCCTATTGGTTGGGGGGCAAACATGGCATAAATTACAGTGAATATACATGTGTATGGGAATTTTGTCAGCTTTGAACCATTATAAATCCTTTAATGTCTGATGATTGTGGATAGCGAAAACACCTCTCAAAGAGCACTTGTATTGAGATTATTTCCTTGAGGTGTGACGATCACAATCAAACTATAACGACTGTAAACGAATTTGTAATTTTCATATAAACCTTTGTAAACAAAATAATTATTATGCAAAGTGAAAATTTCCGCGAAATTTGAAGCGACATGAGATTTCAAATATCCAATTCTCAGACGTTGTGCCTTGTGCAATGATATAATTTTCTGTTGAGTGAATGATACTAATAAAAACAGGGTTCGTGCGCGTCGTGAAAATCCTTGAAAGTCTCTGCTCTTTATTCCTGGTCCTTGAAAGTCCTTGAATTTTTTTCTGACCCGCATTTTTAATCTCATACAGTCACTGTAATTTAGGCCACCTTTGCGCCCCTACCAAGATGTTCTCAGAAACCATGAAAAGGTCTATTCACATAGAAACGTCAAATAAAATCAAGTCCTATTGGTGTTGAAGACGTGGAATTAAGGGGATCAAATTCTCCGAATTCACTAGGAAGAATTGGAATCCCTCGTCATGTGTTTCCCATCTTAAATTGAAGGAAAATAGAGTCTGAGGTCCTCGACACATCCCGGGCTGTGTTGCATAAAGTCTGGTTGAGTCCGAATATTTAATTTTGCAATTGTCGAAGTTCACTTTGAAGTATTTAAATACTTTTTAACCTTTGAATTGTAAAGGAATAAAAACTAAATAAAAGTAAATAGCAGCTCACAAAGAATATTGTGTCAATTCGACATCTTTGCTCCGTGACCTGTCAAAATTCTGGCATGCACTGTTAAACAGCGTGAGCTTCAGTGCGAATTTTCCTTGCATTTTCAAATGCATGGAAGGGATCAGACAAAGCAATATTTATTTGATATGAAACGTATTGCAAATTATTGGTTGAATTTGATACGAATACAGGTTCCCACGTGTTGTTCTCACGAAACAACTGCCGCATTTATGCCGCAGAGTCAACATTTTTATCACAGTCAGTTTGTTCAAAGAATGTGAAAGTGATATACATAATGTGTATATCATTCTCATATTCGCTCAATTGAGTGGTTGGTTGGCCGCATCGTAGATGTGCCTTAATGTGACTGTGCGATGAATTTGTGAGCTATGCTGTTATTTGACTCTGTTGCTGCGTGATGCAGCTAAAGACTCACATTTTACCCTTGCTTTTGCAAGCCATGAATTTATGGCATCTTGTGTAACTCATCCACCCTGATGACTCGTTAGCGTGTGGATTTTCACTCTTTTGCTTCCATACTTCTGATTTTTGGGTGTCAGGGTGGCTTAGTGGTTATCTATCGAGCCTCCTACCACTACTAGCCAGGGTTCAATTCTGGCCCCGGCTTGCATGTGGGCTGACTTTCAGTCGATCTCAACCTGACTCGAGGGTTTTTCTCCGGGTACTCCGGTTTTCCTCCCTCATCAAAATCGACTCACAGCTAGTTAACATCTAGCTGTGGTGCTGTGCTCCGACATCAAACATGGACTGTATAGCGCGCCTTTGTATGCCTTCAGCCCGATATCGTGAGCTGCGCCCTTCGCAATTCAGTCTTCGACTGCAAGTAAGGGTGATAAGCGCAGCCGATATTTATATTTATTTATTTATTTTGCTTTTAACAGGTCTCGGTCTCTTACAGCCAACCTAGGAATGCAGGAAAACACCCTTATCTCATAGAGGTCACGAGGTTCAGGTAGCTAAGTTGTCTTCTGTTATGATAATTTTCTGTTACTACCGAAATCACTAAACTGTTTGCACACCGGAAAAAGGCATCAATCGCATTTAAATTTTAAAGTTGCTCACGTGACCAATTGGAGTGCCCCGATTTGTGACGTGTCATTCTTGATGTGAGCGAGGCCGTGGGAAAGTAAACAAACAGACTGCGGCTTGAGAGAGAAATGTGCACGAAGAACTTTCCACTGCTTGGAAATGATATGAGGTCACTGTTGGTTGAGCGGAAGGGGAGATGTTTCAACAGAGTTCTATCCGGGAAGTTTTAGAGACATAGGATTAAAGTACAAAAATTATGAATTATGGAAGACCTTTTGTCAAATAACTGGAAATTACTTTCATCGTCATACAGCTAAGGGTCAACCGAAAAAGGTGAAAGAATCAAAACTAGATTTGGTGCAACTGCTGATAAAAAGCAGACCTTCGGTAATGTACGTGGCAAAGATGGATACTTCGAGGTAGTGTTAAGACTTGCGCGCTGCCAAAAATAAAATAACAAGACGCCAATAAGGGCGTATCCGTGGAATGCACAAACAGTACAGTTAACACAAATTGTCCAGTTACAGTGAACTTCAACTACAGGGAAACTTCGGAAAATGGCGAGAGATTACCAGAAAGATAAATCTGTAGTTTAAGTTGAAGGGCGGGGGTGCTCGTCGGAAATTTTGAAAAAAAACCCTAAGTAACAGGCGGACCATGCTGTAACTGGATGGATACAAACGGTTTTAAAGTAAATGCAGAACATGTATGTTCCATAGTTTTATTCACCCCTTTGTTGTCGAAACCTAAAATTTGGTGATTTCACGTTGTTGTTTTGTGAAGTACGGTAAAAAAAAATCGTGCCGCACGTGCAGCACGAGTATTTTTCCTTTTTAAACCAATAATATTCTTGCTTGGTCATCATCGTAACATCTTGTCACGCCAATGCTTGATCCATGCGAGGGCGCTGTTCTTGACCTCCCTCAAGTCTTGTTTGGTGTCCTTGTGATTCCCGTGGCCGGCGTCCTTAATTAAAACTCTTTATTGTAACTCGAGTCAGGAGTTCGTATGAGGGCAACATGTTATTCCAGGGAACCCTTAAACTTGGGCAATCATGGATATTCATTTTGTAGTTGCTGTAATGTTAACCGGTGCCTGTTTTAATTATTAGCCGTGGTAGTGTCCGAGCCTATCTGGATCTTCAATTTGAAAAAACCGTTGTTGATCCATTAAGCCCTCTTCGTGATGCCGTGGCAACGGGAAGACTTGGAGCATTCACAGTTGATAGAATTCTGGAAGTTAATCCAAGTGAGTCTTCGGTTGTGTTCTGTTATGACCAACAGTTTTCCCTTTGCTTTTTTGGTTTTCTTTTTTTTTTGTTCTGTAATACGCGGACTGGGCATGGTCAACCGTGCTTTGACCGCTGACCTATCGGCTCAGCTGGTTGAGCATCGGACCACAGTGCCGGAGGTCGCGAGTTCTTATCCTGGCCAGACCAACACTCAGGGTCTTAAAATCACTGAGAGGAAAGTGCTGTCTTTTGTAATAACAACTGGAAATGGTTTGTCCGAGTGCTTGTCTCGGATAAGGACTATAACCCATACGCCCCGTCTCACAACGCTTGCCGCGAACAACGTACATTGTAGGACGTAGAAAAAAAAAAAAAAACCGCGCGCTGTTCGCGAACACTAGGGGATGGATTTATTGGTGTAGTGGTCGATCTCTGCCAGCATGGTAGGCGTTCGAAGGGGGAAAGAAGCGAAAAGGAGAACCAGCACGAGAACGCGGAGGTCGCGCGAGGAAGAAGGAAAGGGAACGCCTGCATGTGGTCGACCTGGCTGGATTAGCTTGAAGGACTTCTGAACGAATGAGACCACTCAAACAAGAATACAGCCAGCAGTCAGGCTCTTTGCCTTGTTCTGGATCTTTCAGTTAGACACTTGGAGGAAAGCGGTATCAGCCTGGGAGCTTAAGTACGCGACTTTTTGGCCCACGGACGGATACCGGAAGTGAACATTTCGCTTATCAGGACAGTAGTCTCCTTCAGAATTTTAAACCAATCGTCTCTAACATAGAAACGTTCCTCAGCAATATAAGTATGACAGTGACTAGACAAGTTAAAAGAGGAACAGGTCACTTCCAGTTGTCGGTCGTAGAGTTCCTCAAAAACGTTGCATTCTTAATTAAGCACCTCACCACTGTGTGCAAGGGACACAATTTTGTTACCATTGGCTTGTTTAGTTAACTCTCTTTTGTTGTGCGTGACTCGAAAACCTTGCGTGCTTAAAGGGGTTACGTCACGTTTTTTAAGGGTGTTTTGGTGAAATCTTTAGGTAAAGGCCCACCTAAAACCGACGGGCTTTTCGACCGTTTGTTTTTGTTATGGAAATTCGCATTACTTATCGGAACGATCTGATTGGATGAATTTCAGGTTTGGCGGGATTTTCCTATCTGAAAATTGTTCTATGGCTCGCAATGATTGTCGGGCCTTTAAGACTCGAAAGTGGTAATGTGGAAATCCTTTACTGATAAAATCATCGTCACATCGCAAGCAAGATGATTCTGAGCAGAGACAACCTTTATCCAGGAGGTTTGCCATAAACTTGTAAAACGTCGGGCCGACTTTTTTCAAGATTACCCAAATGCAATCCGTTTCCATCTTGTCCATTTGTGTCCATCCATGCTTGTCTCTCCTTTTGCTGTATTTCTTTTATCTTCTTCCACAGTTTTTAGTGGTTATTGCAATGTTTCATGCTACGTTTTGGGCATTTTTGGTGTCAAGAAATTACATGTACATCATTTTGCGTGACTTAGCCCCCTTGAGCTCCCTATTGGCTGGTTTGGTTCATGTGTTTGTCAACTTTTTTTAAGTGTGAATCGGTTACATATAGTTTCGATTAATAGTTTTGGTCCCTCCCACTATAATATCATCTCTGAAAACTGAAAGAAGAGAATCCATGTTTATTTTTTTGTCCCTAGTACCAGGAACTTCCGAGCGAAGGCAGTTTACATGGTGCTAGGATCTTCCTAGCTCACAGCTAGGAAGATCCTAGCACTAGGGCCAAGTACAACCTCTTGCATGTAAACTGCATACAGAAAACACATGGAGCTAGGATGATCCGCCTTCTAGGATCTTCCTAGTGCTAGGATCTTCCTTCCTCCATGTAAACAGACCCTTACAAGGAGCCAGTTAGGAATGGTTTATTTGACGACTGCACCAAGGATGTTTTACAGCAACTACAACACGGTTATATTGATTCAGACGAAAAGAGCTTGTACACCGAAAGTTGAATAGAGAGCACCGACAAGATAATCTAACGTTCATTAAATGATTTTATAACATGTTATTAAATTTCGTGGTGTTTATTTTCGCGAAAACTCCCCACACGAACTCTGCAGTGTTTTGAGCAGTTTTGGAGCTGGATAAAAGACGGCTTTGACACAGCTCTTTATTGATCTCCGTGTAATCTTTCAACACTTTCTCTTGGTTTTAGCTGTGGCGCCTTCTGGTTCGTCCACCGGTCCAACAACGGACACTAAAGAAGAACCTGATTCAGGAGAGCTTTCAGGGCTGTCTGATGAAGCTATGTGGGGCATCATAGGTGCTTGCATTGCGGTTGTTGTGATTGTTGCCGTCGTCATCGTTGTGTGCTGTGTTTGCCGAAAGAGGAAGGGCTCTGGAGCCAATAAGGGTAAGTATGACTAATTACTACCACTACCACTACTCCTACTACCACTCCTACTCCCACTACTACTACCACTCCTACTCCCACTACTACTACCACTCCTACTCCCACTACTACTACCACTACCACTACCACTCCCACTCCCACTCCTGCTCCCATTACCACTACCACTACCACTACCACTTCCACTACCACTACCACTTCCACTACCACTACCACTACCACTTCCACTACCACTACCACTTCCACTACCACTACCACCTCCACTACCACTACCACTCCTACTCCCACTACCGCTACCGCTACCACTACCACTACCACTACCACTACCACTACCACTACCACTACTCATCACATGCCCAGCAGTTCATAACCTGAAGTGTCGATCTCTCATTGGTTTATCACTTTGTCACGTGTTATCTAAATTTAGAATACAAGTCCCACCAAATAATAACCACAACGCCTCGATGTGATCGGTCCGCAACCAAGTAACCGCACGAGGGATTCGTCGTGCTAAATAGAAAATCCTGGATTTGGCACGAAACGCACTGCACGCGTGCTTTTTTTTTGCAAAAACTCCAGCAGTTGCCGTGCAAAAAAAAAAAAAAAATAATAATAATATTATTATTATTATTATGAATAACAGTAATAACAAAAAATAGAAAATACCGTAAACTAATGGGCCCAGTTTTTAAAAAGCCAATTAAAACATTATTGTACGATTAAATACCATCCAATGTTTGAGTGTTGCCTGCCACGAAAGCCTTTAATGATCTAATTTTATGCTGAAGGAAAACAAAAAAAAGTCTATCGCAAAATTGAAGGCTTAAGTAAATGGGCCTTAAGGATCTCGTTGAAACATTTTTGAGCGGTAAATGGGCTGCGCGGGAGATCGCGTGATCAAAAACTCTGGCCGCACTAATAATCAGTCTTAAAATAGCTGAGGAGAAGGTGCTGCCTTTGTAATGACATCTGCATATGAATAGACTCTCTAGTCTTCTCGAGTGAGGCCAATAAACCTCAGGACCCGTCTCACAACCCTTCAATCGTGTTTATAACCGCGTGGGACGCTGGAGAACCCACACACTATTCGAATAGAGTAGGTAATGGCGTTCCGCTGTCCTCTTTATATCATGGTTGGCAGGGTAACTTCTCGGAGATATTAGCTAAACCAACCTACTCTAAATCCGAGGGAATAGAAAGATACCGTATGATATAATGGTAAAAGATGGACCTAAGGTTGTGGAGTTCTGACCTATGCTTTCATGGGCACCTCAGCTGTTCTACAAAGATGATGTGGAGTACCTGGAGAAAAGCTCTTGGAGCTGAACAGAGAACCAACCCTAATATGATGCCGATTATGGGAATAAACCCGGGACTAATTGGTGGAAGTCGAGTCGAGTTGTTAAGTCCATTTAATTTGCATTTTGTATGTATATTTTTAGGGAAGTACACCGAAGCGGATGGCTATCGCATGTAAGTATACATTATTGGCTATAAGTACTGTAGTTCATTCAGCTTTTTACTTTCTAAAAAACAGGGTAAAACTCGCAGGTAATCAAAAACTCTTGAAAATCACTTAACTGACGGATATTTCAGTTGAATCGCTCAATCCTGATCAGTTTGAATAGCAGTGATTCGGTGCATAGTCGTCACATGACTGAAGAGTCACGTGGCAAACGTACGGCGTTTTCGTCGACGTCTCATGGAAGGATTTAAAAGTCCCTTATCTTGTATTTTGACAGTGAATTTTTCTTTCTTCAGGAATAAACAGCCTCCGTCGTCTGGTCTAGGAACAGCCAGTCCCGCTTATGTGGAGGCCAGAATGTATGCCCCACCGAATGCTACCAAAAAACAGGTAAATCGCATTTTGTAACTGTTATCTGCAAACAATGAGTAATGGTAATAGGACTTTAATCATACGAGTGATAGCAAAATCGATGTATTTATCACGAGCATGATTACTGGCCGAATTGGCCTTATTCACGATAGCCGCCATATTGGTTTTCAAAGTGTCATGCAAATTAGCCATGTGTTATGTTCAGGGGGGCAAACATTGGAAAAAAGGCAAATTGCGGAAAATCGGCTCGTCGAAATATTGAAATAACATTGCTCAAACTCCATTTTAGTATTTAGAATTAAGTACCTTTTTAATAATTATATATCTTTTGATTGCCTTTGACAGTTTGACTTTCTACTTCGTTAGCTCCTCAGTTTTCGTGAAACAAATCATCTGTTTGGCTAAGGCGTTGGTTATAACCTCTCGAACTTGTGTTGTTTGCCCCCTCAGAAGTGTATGGCTAATTTGCGTTACAATAGCAAATCCAACATGGCGGCCATCGTGAATAAGGTCTATTGGACAACACAAAGTCCCCTTACCAATTAATCATAAAAATTACATTTCCGTGAAAAGAAGAGACAAGTTGTGAAAGAAAGGGAACATATGCATTAAAAGGCTGACAAAGGAGGCGTAAATTGTTTAATGTCGATCAGAAAGAAAGAAAGAAAGCCCCAATTTAGGAGTCTGTACACTGTTTCTATGGTGATTAAAACCATGGTTGTGATTGGTTGATTTAATCTATAACTTAGAATGTGGTTGGCTTATTAAAATGTCCGATAACAACTTGGCAATTGAAGTAGTGGAAAGTAGGAGTTTTTACCCTGCGAGCTGAGTGTCTTTCAATCTTCCTGCATAAGTCGGGAAGAGGAAAGAAGACTGCCAGCCGGCTCGACTTTATTTTGATTTGCCGCTCATCCAAAGAAATGGATAAGTCAGTCCAGTTTCGACTTGTCAAGGCTGTTTTTTCAATTTGTGCGCATGATCAAAAGCGACGTGTTACAATAGCGTGACAATTGAATAAACCGTTATTATTATCATTATCATTAGTAGTAGCAGTAGCAGTAGTAGTAGTAGTAGTAGTAGTAGTAGTAGTAGTAGTAGTAGTAGTAGTAGTAGTAGTAGCAGTAGCAGTAGCAGTAGCAGTAGCAGTAGCAGTAGCAGTAGCAGTAGCAGTAGTAGTAGTAGGTAGTAGTTAGTAGTTAGTAGTTAGTAGTTAGTAGCAGTAGTAGTAGTAGTTTTTGCGGTTACTAGTTTCGCGTGACTGACTCTCGCATACGTTTGAATTGTTAACGCGTGCTCGATACAAAATGTCGAGCCGGCTGGCAGAGTCTTCTTTCCTCTTCCCGACTTATCAAGAGAGATCGAAAGAGACTCCGCTCGCAGGGTAAGGACTTTTTTAAACCAATCACAATCGAGGAAATTGTAATTTTTATGAGTATTAAAAAAAATACAGGCCTACAAATATGTTGTTTATTTAGGCTGTTGAGGCTGTGATTAACCAAAGTTTTTACGGACGACAAGTTCATTGTCCTGTTAGACTACAGTTTTACATTTTTTTAACCTTAATTTATTCTACTCACAAAAACAAAAAGAAAACAAATGAATGAAATAAAAGTGGTTCTTAACTGACTCGAAGCATGATTTTAGTGGCAGTTAAGAACCTCTTTTATTTTATTCATTTGTTTTGTTAGCTGAATTTTGCCTGCATTCAGTGTAATAATTCCCCCTTTACTTGTCTATGCATCCGACTAATAAATTATATACGATTTTTGGTTAGCAAATTTCAATTTAACGTTCTTAGTTTGTCCCACACTTGAATCATGCGCCTTTCGCTCGGGAGACCTCAGTGGCCGTTACCACTCCTTGTGCAGTTGACATTAAATAAATTATCTCATTATATAAACACTGAAACACATGACCTTGAAGCGTGTAACTTGCAGCTCTTTTCCCGGAACAAAGCTGGGGATTTTAAGAAAACCACTTTTATGCCCAAATATGGGCAAAAATAAGATCGATGCTACACGAGCGGGAAAGTGTGCGAGCTACGTTTCATCCAAATAAGGAAATTTAACCCAGCTCTGAACCAGAGTTAAAGGACCCTAGTCACCCACCTAACATTGCGCGCCCACAACAATTCAGTCGCTATACCGAAAATGGCGAATTCTGTGACTGTGAAAGTAATCTGTTTCCGTCGGACATCAATTGGGCTATATAATTCTGTTTTTCATCGAAAAATAAGCTGTGTATTAGAATTTCCTTTTCTATCATTAATGTGTGACTTGCGCTTCGCAACATGTTGTCGAGTCGAAACGGAGATCGTTGTCGAACAACATCTTCTCTTGGAGTAGCAGCGAGGCGTACCGCAATTATTCAATTTTGATTCATCGAAGAACAGAGGGCGTTTAGCGGCTAGAATGATCAGAATCAGTGTATTGTCGTTTCTGGAAAGTGGACAAATAATTTCTTGGACTACCTTGCAAGGAATCGCGAACAGCGAATTCACCGTCGGATCGATGATTCTGGTTCAAATGTTATGCGTGTCTTCCGCTCGAGCTGACAGCACTGAACACAGGCAAACATTTGAATACTGATCGCTATTACAACCTGTAAAAGCTTTTATCTTTTCGTTGTTCATTTAATTTTCTAACCGATGATAAAACTTAGTTTTGTGGAACTAAGCAAGCTTGCGTGTGACATATTTTGATATTGATCTGGAAAGTAGAGGTCAGCTTGTGTTTACTTTACAGGGAGAAGAGTTTTTTGTTGGATAATTCAACACCCGTTTGAGGATTTGGTAAATTTCAAGTGTGAATTGCGATATGCGTGAGCGACAAATGAAACCATCTTTAGTTTACATTTACTGAGACCCAATACTGCGTATCATTATTTACAAAGTACCGCGCAAGCAACGAATTAAACTAACTTAAACTGCCTTGGATGCCTTGTTTTCATTGTCATTTTTTTTTGGTTATCAAATAAATGTAGGTGAGCCGATAAAAATAGCTGGTATTATTTTCTCACGATTATTTTTGGTTTGGTCAAGTCCCAAGTGTAATACAACACTAAAACTCCCGTATGTCAACAGAAACATGGGCGTGGCTTACTAGGGTCCTTTAAACGCTTCAAGGTCACGAGCTTCTGATGAACACCAATGAAATGCCAGGCGAGCTTTCGCACGAGAACATGATATCTTTACACGTACAAAATAACATAATTACGTAAAGTACGATCGTCCGGGTGAGTGTAGTCCTGAGAAGGACTGTTTGAGATGACATTGACGGAGTTCTTATAGTATCTACTGACGTTACACAAGTCACTTGACTTTGAAGATGACTTCCGCTCAGGTTGTCGAAACGTCAGTCAATGTCATCTCAAACAATCCCTCTCAGGACTACACTCACCCGGACGATCGTACTTTACTTAATTAAGATATGACTACCGAGTTTAAACCATTGAGGGAAAATAACATGTTATCTTCACACGTGAAAAGATCACTGTTGCTATGGTTACACAATAAATCGCGCCCTTGTTCTTCGTTAGGATCACAAAAAATATTAAAGTGAAATGGTTTGTTATTTCATTGGTGTTTAGTATATAATAAACAGAACATTACATGGTCGCTTAAAGATACGAAATTCTCTCTTTTCGTGTTGAAACACTTGAGCGCATATTTTTCAACATGGCGCCTTTAATTAAGTTAAAGGAAAAAATTTGCTCCAATAGGGTTTCCGGTAATGTAGAGTGCGCCCACGTTTGACTTGAGTCACACTGAACCCAGCGAACGAGTAACAAAGCATTTTATTTTGTAGGACGACCAGCCACCCCCACTGAACTATAACGAGTTATCTTTTGAGAAGTCGGACAAACAACCTCCGCCTCGATACAACCGG